>NC_083471.1:25600461-25617961 GCF_030014155.1 Tachysurus vachellii | reverse complement strand
TAACCAGTGTAGTGAGCGTAGAATAGGAGTAATACGCTCCCTCTTTTTTACCCCACATAAGAGTCGAGCCACAGCATTTTGAACAAGCTGCAAGCTGGATAAAGCCGTCTGGCTGATCCCAAAATAAAGCGAGTTACAGTAGTCCAGTCTAGAGGAAATAACAACGTGAAGAACTTTTTCAAAATCTTTAAAAGAAAGAAAAGACTTAGCTTTAGAAAGCAGTACCTGCTTTACAACATAAATCGTAGCTGTAAACGGGTAACATGACAGGTGTATGAAGAGTAAAGGGTATATGTGCTGTTAGAGGAAATTAATCGACACATGAAGTGTTTTAGTTCCTTACAGGAGCAAGTTAACACGTCTTTACTGTGTCAGACGATGTCTTTTGATTCGAGACAGCTTTACCTTGAAACAGCATTAATGCTCTACAAATCCCTTTAAGAGATTCTTTTTTGTAACGTATGACGTTCTCTCTCTCTCTCTCTCTCTCTCTCTCTCTCTCTCTCTCTCTCTCTCTCTCTCTCTCTCTGTCTCTCTCTCTCTGTATCTCTCTCTCTCTCTGTCTCTCTCTCTCTCTCTGTCTCTCTCTCTCTCTCTCTGTCTCTCTCTCTCTGTCACTCTCTCTCTCTCTCTCTCTGTCTCTCTCTCTCAATCTCTGTCTCTCTCTCTCTCTCTCTCTCTCTCTCTCTCTCTCTCTCTCTCTCTGTCTCTCTCTCTCTCTTTGTCTCTCTCTCTCTGTCTCTCTCTGTCTCTCTCTCTCTCTCTCTCTCTGTCTCTCTCTCGCTCTGTCTCTCTCTCTCTCTGTCTCTCTCTCTCTCTCTCTCTCTCTCTCTCTGTCTCTCTCTCTCTCTCTCTCTCTCTCTCTCTCTCTCTGTCTCTCTCTCTCTCTCTGTCTCTCTCTCTCTCTCTCTCTCTCTCTCTCTGTCTCTCTCTCTCTCTGTCTCTCTCTCTCTCTCCTTTGCTCTCTGTGCTTTAGGTAACAGTTTCAGTGGCCTTGCCAGCTTCATGGTATCGCCCGAGACAGGATGGAGCTGGTGCTCTGTTCTCTCTGACAGGTCAGGAATTGACTTGCACTTGCACAGCTGCCAGCTAATCGTGCACAATTAAGTGAGAAAAACATCAACAAAGGAAAGCAAGACGGACAGAAACACGTAATTATAGGAAGAACAACGCTCGCAGGGGTTGACAGGCAACAGCACACACTGGATTTTATAAGAAGGTAAGTTTGGTAAATTGAACTGTCATTACTCACGAGGACGTCGCTGCAGGAAGACGGCGCTGGACCGACGCTTCTGAACATGGAGCTGATAAGAGCACACCAACAGAATGTGTGAGAACGTGTGAGTCGTGAATAAGAGAAGCGTGCTCGTGAGACAGCTTTGTTAAGCCTTGACGAGGCTTCAAAAGATGTCGTGGGTGTCACAGATTCACCACCAACAAAAAAAAGACTTACTTATCACTTAGAAAACAATAACAAAGACTGTTAGCTGATGGTTTTTCCCTCAACACTTCTCCGCCTAATGGGTCCTGCTGTCCGTTCGAGCGCTCAAGGTCTCGTTTATTCACCACCTGTCGTCGGCCGTATTGGAATTAAGACGCTTAAAGAAAAAGAAAAACCCCACAGCAGCAGCAGGCAATCAAAAAAACAACTGTGCCTCAGTGTGTTTGCTTTCTGGATCATATGCTTAACTGACTGGGCTGTTTTTTTAATATGCATTTTTTAAATTTGCATATATAAAAACCTTTAAAATGTTGCATAAAATGAAATTGATGATGATGATGATGATGATGATGATGATGGTGTCTGATTTGTATACATCATTTTTATATGATTCAGCTGTATCACTGTAACCAAACTAAAACACTACAGAGGTTTAAATCCAGCAACGTTCAAAAAACTTTGAGTATTCATTCAGCTCAATTTATTTAATACACATTACAGACACCTGCTGAACAACCCCCCCCCTGGGTATTCATTTTCAATTAATGAATATTTATCATACAGTGATTGGACTGATTATGTAAATACGACCCAATCCATGCACAAGAGGTGGGATTAGTGATCAGGAGCAAAATACTCCAGATTTTGAAATGATACATTAATGATGTATTTCAGAAATAAATAACTCGTTTACTCATTACATAGACTTCCTGGGATCGGAAGCATTGTTAGGTTTAGTTGGTTCTTAAATCCTAGTGCACAAACCTCATGAGCAACACTAAAACGTACAAACTTACACGTATGAACATGAACACGAATGATCTGGATGATATGAATGCTAAAAAGATTTCAACAGACGTGGAATGCATTTTAGCCACGTTCCGCCAGCGTGTAAATGCATCTGTGGGCAGCCAAACCCCCAGAAACGTTAACGAGATTAAACACGGCATGAAAAACCAATTGACAATTTGTTTTTGACAGCAACATTCTTATTCATTGTAGGAGGAAAAATGAGGAACAACGCTGGAAGTTGGTGTTTGATGGTGTAGTAATGAGCTACTTTGCATATTTACACGCTAGACAGTTCTCAAATTTCAGCCTGACCAGCTGGAGACATGTTTGACTACATCTGCTTAAAATCTTACCTCTAATCAGACCGAATCCGGGTGTCTTGTTTGGACGTTCTCTAAAGTGACAAGACTTTGAACAAAGTGAAACGACTGCTCTCAAGCAGTTAGTGAATCCTTTCATCTCAGGCTCCGAAGGTTGAAAAGAGGCAAGTAGTCTGGAGGTGATGTAGACCTGGCGTAAGAACCGATGGACAAAAGATTTAACAATGAGAAGCTGGTCAGAAGCAGTTAAAATTTAAATAGTAGAAATAAGAAGGTTGAACCAAGGTTGTCATGGATTTATGGACCAGATTTAATTTAATGATACTCGATATCTCACAAGAGAATCGTCAAACAGAGTTGACGCCATCCCTTTGTAGATTGGTTAGACATCACTTAAGTGGGCAGGAACAGATTCGACTCTACCCCCTTGACTTTTGGGTCAAGGTAAGAGGAGTAGATCAGGTTTTTTTTAAATGGACTCTGCCAAGGCAGGAGAAACTAGAGCAGGTACTGTATGACTCCACTTCCTAGAATTTTGGGTCATCTTTGACCAGGTAGGTCAATTGGGATGAAGTTTGACTCCATCTCTTTGACTTTTAGGTTGAATTTGCCCAGGTAGGAGGGGTTAGATCAAGTCTCACTCCACCCCGTGGTCTTTTGGTTTGACTCTAACCAAGTTGAAGGAACTGGCCAAAGTCCAACTTTAACCCCTGGACTTTTATTTCTGCTGTGAGAGGTACTTAAATCATTTAGGTGGGTATCTTTTCCATCCATAGCTCCTGTGTCCCTGAACAAAAAATGAAAGCCTTTGTAGTGATTCGCACGTTCACCGTGTCCACGTGAGCTTCCTTTGCATTTTCCGGTTTCTCCGAATTCCAGCCAACATACCAGTTAGCAAATGTAAATTGCCCCAGGTGTGAATTAGTAATGATGATGGCGACTCACCCTTCAGTGTTTCTGGGATAAACTCTGCCTCCACCACGACTCTTAATGAAACACTCTCTCTCTCTCATCTTCTACCACTTATCTGAACTACCTCGGGTCACGGGGAGCCTGTGCCTATCTCAGGCGTCATCGGGCATCAAGGCAGGATACACCCTGGACGGAGTGCCAACCCATCGCAGGGCACACACACACACACTCTCATTCACTCACACAATCACACACTACGGACAATTTTCCAGAGATGCCAATCAACCTACCATGCATGTCTTTGGACCGGGGGAGGAAACCGGAGTACCCGGAGGAAACCCCCGAGGCACGGGGAGAACATGCAAACTCCACACACACAAGGCGGAGGCGGGAATCGAACCCCCAACCCTGGAGGTGTGAGGCGAACGTGCTAACCACTAAGCCACTGTGTCCCCCTTAATGAAACAAAAATAATGAATTTTATAAAGACTGCATCACGGTCAGGTAGACTGAAATGATTTCAGCTGGCACTCCTACAAGCTGTGGCAGTAGGATCAGCTCACCAGAAGCTTTCATAAGAGCGTAAGCAACTGTCCAACTGCTGCAGGCGAGAATCTTGGCACTGTGTCATGCTGGTGATTTTGGACAGCTGTGTAAATCTGTTCCACTCAAAACTAAAAGCTAGAGGAAGATGTAGTGAATATACTGAGTGCTTGAACGTTCTCTCATATGAAAGGATTCAACCGGGATGTTCTGAGCTGGCATCGAACCCAAAAAAAAAGGCGTTTTTTAATCTTTTACTTCACACAACTTGACATCTAAGTACTGATGTGCAATAGATGAAACGGAGGAAGCTGTCGGACGGTGCTCAGAATTGGCACCTGTTCTCTCCACATCATACAGAAACGCAGCCAACTTTACTGAAAGCAATTCGAGTGAACTGAAATAACCCTTTGGCTTTGACGCTGATAGCCAAGCCAGAACAAGAAGACAGGGGAAAAGAAAAAGGACCAGTGAGTGGAGGGGAACGATGCATCTCTCTTCTCAAACGGTGTAAAATGTTTGCAACACAGAGAACACAGTGTCAAGAAGTAAAGCATTGCGGTGGCCTGGGCTCCCGAGGAACACTACAACAAACTGAATGTCCAACCTTGTTTATTTATTCACTCTCTTATCCTGGGGTCCTTCGGGAAACTGCCAAGGTGTGATTTAGCTCATGGTGCCAGGAGGATGAATGGATGGCTGTTCGGTCTCACCTTCAAGAGGAGCAGAGGTGGACAGTCGGCACTGAATCAAAACTCTGAATACGTTATCCATCTCTCAGTTTGTTGGAACAAGGTCCTTCACCAAGAGTAATAATTCCACAACTGCTGAGACTTGAGCACTGGCAATTACCATGAACAACATCAACAAGTTTTTCATTAAATTATGTCTGAAAACGTACCATATGTTCATTGTGTAAATATCAGCATTGACCTCATCAAACCTCATCATTTTTGATGGTACCACTAAAACAATAGGAATTATCAACCTTTCATTGATACGTGACCAATCGTGAGTAGGGCTAATGTTAATTTGCTGTGTTGATGATGATGTAAAGATGTTAACATAGACTATTTAAAGTATCAGGTTAACACACCAGACAAATCCTTTTACTACCTTATTAAACTATTTCTATAACATTCATTCATTTTCTACCGCTTATCTGTAATAAGTACCTCGGGTCTTATAAGTACCTCGGGTCACGGGGAGCCTGTGCCTATCTCAGGCGTCATCGGGCATCAAGGCAGGATACACCCTGGACGGAGTGCCAACCCATCGCAGGGCACACACACACACACACACACTCTCATTCACTCACACAATCACACACTACGGACAATTTTCCAGAGATGCCAATCAACCTACCATGCATGTCTTTGAGGAGGAAACCGGAGTACCCAGAGGAAGCCCCCGAGGCACGGGGAGAACATGCAAACTCCACACACATAAGGCGGAGGCGGGAATCGAACCCCCAACCCTGGAGGTGTGAGGCGAACGTGCTAACCACTAAGCCACCGTGCCCCCTATTTCTATAACATCAGATTCCTAAATATGATTCACTCCAGCGGTTTGTACGTTTTCGCTAATTGATTATGACTTCTTTATTTTTATGCTGATTATTATTTTTTTCTAAATCGATGCCTCGATTCAAATCACAACATCATTAAAGCCCTGTTAGTTCATTCATAGCGAATCAGTCTTAAAGGTGACGATTTAGTGGAAGAACGTTTAAGCATTTGTCTTAAAGACTGATGTAGAAACATCTCACCTCCAAGGCTGTATATAAACATAATGAACATCCAAAAGCTTCCTAATAGGCAGCTAGCATTAATGGCACTGATGCTGCCAAGAATGACAGGAATGAAAATTGAAAAAACAAAAAAAAAAACAAAAAGCATTCTATCGTTAGCTGCCTACAGGAGTGTGTTAAATCTTAATTAGCCTTATAGTACGCCCTCACAGGCATTTAGCATTTAAAACAGATGCCCAGCTGAACGAGTCTGGATTCCTGAATATCCTGACAGGATGCTCGTGTTTATTCCTGACAGTTAGCTAATATTTACATGCATTAGTAAAAAAGTTTAGTGATATTTCTGATTGACAGGATGATGTGATCTCAGAAGTCACTGTTCAGAAAGTTTTAAGGAGTCAATTTCTTTACAATATTAGAAAAAAGAGGACTCTGTAAGAGTCCTTGAACAGTTAAGAGCTCTATGCTTCCTGAAAGAGGTTTTATGTGGAACGGTGTATGAAAGGAAATCCCACTGCTGTGGGCCTCGACATTTATGAGTTCCACCTCCAGAAATGAAATTCAGAATACATTTCACTGTAACTATGTGAGAAAACACGACTGCCCATTGACTTTCAAGCTTACTTTAAACAGCGCTTTTGGAAATCTGCCAGAAAACAGGGTTTATCTCAAAACAGCACATTTTAGAAGTGAGATCTGCTATAAGCTCTTATTGTATTGAAAATATTACATTATTTAACATTTTTAATTTATTTAAATGAGTAAGACATCTGGCAAAACCTGCAAAAAAAAGTGTTTATTTTTTATAAATAAATTTGTATCAAAAGAAAGAAAGAAAGAAAGACAGAAACAAAGAAGGAATAGCTGCAAGCAGCAATTAGGGGGTCCAAGCACCAAGGTGAGTCAATGTTGACTGTATGACATCATTAGTTAAGACGCCTATTTAAACCTTAACATATCTGTAAAAACGTGTTATATTTCTTTTAAAAATATACAAACAACATTAAATATTTTATTACTCAAAATAAAACTCTATGTCTACTATTATGCATTATATATTACTATTATAAACTACTATGATCTATCTAGGTTTAGAAAGAAAGAAAGAAAGAAAGAAAGAAAGAAAGAAAGAAAGAAAGAAAGAAAGAAAGAGAGAAGGAAAGAACAGATGCAAGCAGTGATTAGCGGGTCCAAGCACAAAGGGTGAGTCAGTGTTGACTGCATGACATCATAATGCGGTATCAGTTAAGACACACTTTTCCATTTAAACCTTAAGATAATAATTATATATTAACTATAAATAATTATATATATGTATAATTTATATTAATAAATAAAACCTAGAATAATTAAAAAACTAATTTCACCTTTAACTTTAACAGACAAATTATACTTTACAGCATTAAATCTGAGTTAAAACTCCTACATTATATTAGCATATATTAGCATTAGCGGCTGATAATTACAGCACCTTTGACCCTGTCACCTTTACCCTGTTTACCTTCAGCGTTAGCATTAATAGCACGTTTGATCAAACAAGTTCTCGCATGAGGCTAAAAGAACAAAATCAGAAAGAGTTAAAAAAAAGATTTGTATAGGAACATTCGCGAGTTTCAATCACTGAAGTCAAGCTATCTGAGTCATGTGAGGAAAACCATCACTGACAAGCAGAACGTGTTTTTTTATAAACTCGTAGTGACTGATGTGTCCTTCAGCTAGTGTGGTTTAGAAGATATTTGTGACCAGATTAGCTTTCTGAAAGCAACCTGTTCTCTGAAATTGTGATGTCGTGTAAAACGTTGTATGAGACGACAGAAACGGGAGATGTAACACACCTCAGGCAGAATGGTGTTATTCGTGCTACTCATGTTAGCATATTGTTTCCACATGTTCTACAAACAATCCTGGAAAGTAGAAAAAGACAAATGGATAAGAAGGACACAAAAATACTGAGGACACAAAAGTACATTAAAATATAGACAGCTGCCTTCTAAACATGTTATGTGTTGATTGGAGAAGCTAAATTAGCGCTAATCAATTTTACAAACCTCAAAGCAGAATTAAAAACTTAAATTTAGTAAACAAACGTTTAAAGTTGACATACTGAGGTAAAATGTGACATGTTTACAAAGATTGAACGTTAAGTCACAGATTCGAATGCAAATTCGAAGTTTAAACTTTCCCTCATTGAGATTTACTTGATATTGTTAGCCACATTTCCTGGCTAGCTGACCTGCGGATAAAAGCTTCTGTGCATTTTAGTGAAGGAGGCGTGACCTTTATATTTCAGCACTAATAAAGGAGGTGTGGTCTCTGTGTTTCAGCACTAATAAAGGAGGTGTGGTCTCTGTGTTTCAGCACTAATAAAGGAGGTGTGGTCTCTGTGTTTCAGCACTAATAAAGGAGGTGTGGTCTCTGTGTTTCAGCACTAATAAAGGAGGTGTGACCTTTATATTTCAGCACTAATAAAGAAGGTGTGGTCTCTGTGTTTCAGCACTAATAAAGGAGGTGTGGTCTCTGTGTTTCAGCACTAATAAAGGAGGTGTGGTCTCTGTGTTTCAGCACTAATAAAGGAGGTGTGGTCTCTGTGTTTCAGCACTAATAAAGGAGGTGTGGTCTATATGTTTCAGCACTAATAAAGGAGGTGTGGCCTCCGTGTTTTAAAGCTAATGAAGGAGGTGTGGCCTCTGTGTTTCAGCACTAATGAAAAAGGTGTGGTCTCTGTGTTTCAGCACTAATAAAGGAGGTGTGGTCTCTGTGTTTCAGCACTACTAAAGGAGGTGGGAGGTGTGGTCCTTGTGTTTCAGCACTAATAAAGGAGGTGTGGTCTCTGTGTTTCAGCACTAATAAAGGAGGTGTGGTCTCTGTGTTTCAGCACTACTAAAGGAGGTGGGAGGTGTGGTCCTTGTGTTTCAGCACTAATAAAGGAGGTGTGGTCTCTGTGTTTCAGCACTAATAAAGGAGGTGTGGTCTCTGTGTTTCAGCACTAATAAAGGAGGTGTGGTCTCTGTGTTTCAGCACTAATAAAGGAGGTGTGGTCTCTGTGTTTCAGCACTAATAAAGGAGGTGTGGTCTCTGTGTTTCAGCACTAATAAAGGAGGTGTGGTCTATATGTTTCAGCACTAATAAAGGAGGTGTGGCCTCCGTGTTTTAAAGCTAATGAAGGAGGTGTGGCCTCTGTGTTTCAGCACTAATGAAAAAGGTGTGGTCTCTGTGTTTCAGCACTAATAAAGGAGGTGTGGTCTCTGTGTTTCAGCACTAATAAAGGAGGTGTGGTCTCTGAGTTTCAGCACTAATAAAGGAGGTGTGGTCGCTGTGTTTCAGCACTAATAAAGAAGGTGTGGTCTCTGTGTTTCAGCACTAATAAAGGAGGTGTGGTCTCTGTGTTTCAGCACTAATAAAGAAGGTGTGGTCTCTGTGTTTCAGCACTAATAAAGGAGGTGTGGTCTCCGTGTTTTAAAGCTAATGAAGGAGGTGTGGTCTCTGTGTTTCAGCACTAATAAAGGAGGTGTGGTCTATATGTTTCAGCACTAATAAAGGAGGTGTGGTCTCTGTGTTTCAGCACTAATAAAGGAGGTGTGGTCTCCGTGTTTTAAAGCTAATGAAGGAGGTGTGGTCTCTGTGTTTCAGCACTAATAAAGAAGGTGTGGTCTCTGTGTTTCAGCACTTATAAAGAAGGTGTGGTCTCTGTGTTTCAGCACTAATAAAGGAGGTGTGGTCTATATGTTTCAGCACTAATAAAGGAGGTGTGGTCTCCGTGTTTTAAAGCTAATGAAGGAGGTGTGGTCTCTGTGTTTCAGCACTAATAAAGAAGGTGTGGTCTCTGTGTTTCAGCACTTATAAAGAAGGTGTGGTCTCTGTGTTTCAGCACTAATAAAGGAGGTGTGGTCTATATGTTTCAGCACTAATAAAGGAGGTGTGGTCTCCGTGTTTTAAAGCTAATGAAGGAGGTGTGGCCTCTGTGTTTCAGCACTAATAAAGGAGGTGTGGTCTCTGTGTTTCAGCACTACTAAAGGAGGTGGGAGGTGTGGTCCTTGTGTTTCAGCACTAATAAAGGAGGTGTGGTCTCTGTGTTTCAGCACTAATAAAGGAGGTGTGGTCTCTGTGTTTCAGCACTACTAAAGGAGGTGGGAGGTGTGGTCTCTGTGTTTCAGCACTAATAAAGGAGGTGTGGTCTCTGTGTTTCAGCACTAATAAAGGAGGTGTGGTCTCTGTGTTTCAGCACTAATAAAGGAGGTGTGGTCTCTGTGTTTCAGCACTAATAAAGGAGGTGTGGTCTCTGTGTTTCAGCACTAATAAAGGAGGTGTGGTCTCTGTGTTTCAGCACTAATAAAGGAGGTGTGGTCTCTGTGTTTCAGCACTAATAAAGGAGGTGTGGTCTATATGTTTCAGCACTAATAAAGGAGGTGTGGCCTCCGTGTTTTAAAGCTAATGAAGGAGGTGTGGCCTCTGTGTTTCAGCACTAATGAAAAAGGTGTGGTCTCTGTGTTTCAGCACTAATAAAGGAGGTGTGGTCTCTGTGTTTCAGCACTACTAAAGGAGGTGGGAGGTGTGGTCTCTGTGTTTCAGCACTAATAAAGGAGGTGTGGTCTCTGAGTTTCAGCACTAATAAAGGAGGTGTGGTCGCTGTGTTTCAGCACTAATAAAGAAGGTGTGGTCTCTGTGTTTCAGCACTAATAAAGGAGGTGTGGTCTCTGTGTTTCAGCACTAATAAAGAAGGTGTGGTCTCTGTGTTTCAGCACTAATAAAGGAGGTGTGGTCTCCGTGTTTTAAAGCTAATGAAGGAGGTGTGGTCTCTGTGTTTCAGCACTAATAAAGGAGGTGTGGTCTATATGTTTCAGCACTAATAAAGGAGGTGTGGTCTCTGAGTTTCAGCACTAATAAAGGAGGTGTGGTCTATATGTTTCAGCACTAATAAAGGAGGTGTGGTCTCTGTGTTTCAGCACTAATAAAGGAGGTGTGGTCTCCGTGTTTTAAAGCTAATGAAGGAGGTGTGGTCTCTGTGTTTCAGCACTAATAAAGGAGGTGTGGTCTCTGTGTTTCAGCACTAATAAAGAAGGTGTGGTCTCTGTGTTTCAGCACTTATAAAGAAGGTGTGGTCTCTGTGTTTCAGCACTAATAAAGGAGGTGTGGTCTATATGTTTCAGCACTAATAAAGGAGGTGTGGTCTCCGTGTTTTAAAGCTAATGAAGGAGGTGTGGTCTCTGTGTTTCAGCACTAATAAAGAAGGTGTGGTCTCTGTGTTTCAGCACTAATAAAGGAGGTGTGGTCTCTGTGTTTCAGCACTTATAAAGAAGGTGTGGCCTCTGTGTTTCAGCACTAATGAAGAAATTGTGTCCTCTGTGACTTTACATTTCAGTGAAGGAGGTGTGGCCTTCGTGTTTTAACGCTTATCAAGTGGAAGCGACCTATATATTTCAGTCCCAGTGAAGGGGGAGTGGCCTCTGTGTTTAAGTTCCAATTAAGGGGGTGTGGCCTTTGTGACCTCCCACGTTTCTTTAGTCAATATTAGCTGTAAACCACATCAGACTGAATTATTGGCTGCTTGTTTTCAGTCCAACAGTCCAACATATCGAAGACATGTCCCAGCTGTTCGATTTTACCTTCTCTGCTTCATTTCTCTCTTCTGGTGATGGCATTTTGGGCGATTTTTTAAACTTCCTCTCTAATTGTCAGATCAAACCCTCCAAATGGATTACCAGTCAATTCATCTGAGTCTGTAATGAGCCCTAACTCTTGTTTGTTCTGATGATTTAACAGGGAAAATAGCCGTAAAATATTTTTCCTCCAAACTTTTTGAGGTAGAAGTGTTTACAGACGCACCAGAGCAATGCGTATGAGCAGGTTTTTTAGCAGTGCATTAGCTTTTTGACAGGAAGCTGTCAGCTGAAATGATGACCTGTCACTTTACGTTACATACAAACTGCGAGACGCATTTTGCACATGGCTGCTGAAGGAAAAGTAAGCGATGGTTGACAAAAAAACTCAGAGAGCTCATTTGAATCTGAGAAAGCCATTAAAACACATCAGGGATGCTGAAGCAGGAAATTATAGGGTTGTACCTTCATGAGAAAAATGGCGTGCTCATTACGAGAGGATGTTTTAATTTTACATCCGCTCTTCTGATGGAGTTAACAAAAAACATCGAGTTGAATAAAGGTGTAAACACACAGCTGTGTAGCTGGGGAAAGTACGATGTCCGCTCAGCTGAAGTATGGCTTCGAACTTAATTAGCCATTGATCAAAGCTGTCAAATTCTAGCAAATGAAGCTTAATTGAAATTGAATATTGATATCGAGGCTCCTGAGTCCTCTTTGCTGGGTTAATGAATCATTCAGAGATAAACAGTGTGAATCGTTTTCTTTAAACTCTGACTCAATCTGAGTTCTCAAAATGGAACGGCTGCAAATCGACGCAGATTTTCATGTGGGGAAACCAACACGTTATCGTTTCTTGTTTCAGGTATGCAAATAATTTTGAGTTAGAAAAGTTTCTGGGTAAAATCCCGTGTGATTTTTTTTTTTTATCGTAGCACGCAATTAAAAAAAAAAACGCTGAATACGGCAGGACAAAGGGCCCAGGGGACCCCCACAACTCTAAGTTTCCTCTCAGCCAGACTGGAAATATAGCTCGCTTTAATGAACACACGCACATACACTCACACACACGTTCCTGCTCAACATCAGAGAGCTCTCTTATTACAGCTCTTTCCATTATAACTCAAAGCTCAAAGCGATTCTCAAGTTCTGATTTTATTTCAAGTTTAAAATGCTGATGCAGAATTAACAATGAGCATGAGACTCAATGGCCACTTTTCGAGCATCATAGCTGCTACTGTATGTTAAAAGTAGTAACGTTGATAAAAATCTGTTATATGAACACTGGTTTTTTAACAAGACGCCACATTAGCTTTCTAGTATGAGCTGTGCTAGCATGAGTCGTCATGTATTATGCTAGCATGGTTATGTGTCAAGTCGTTTTCAATTGTCATTGGTCTGTAGAGCTTGTACACACTGTACCGAAATGTTGTTTCCTCAGGACCATGGGGCAGTAAATAACAATACTGTAGCAACAAAACACGACAGTGTGAGATAAGTGCAATCAGTACAATAAGTACACAGAATGAAAAATACACAGAATGATAACTACACAGGACAATAACTACACAGGACAATAACTACACAGGACAATAACTACACAGGACAGTAACTACACAGGATGGTAACTACACAGGACAATAACTACACAGGATGTTAACTACACAAAATGTTAACTACACAAGATGTTAACTACACAGGACAATAACTGCACAGGACAGTAACTACACAGGACAATAACTGCACAGGACAGTAACTATACAGGACAGTAACTACACAGGACAATAACTACACAGGACAATAACTGCACAGGACAGTAACTACACAGGACAATAACTACACAGGACAATAACTGCACAGGACAGTAACTACACAGGACAATAACTACACAGGACAGTAACTACACAGGACAATAACTATACAGGACAGTAACTATACAGGACAGTAACTACACAGGACAGTAACTGCACAGGACAGTAACTACACAGGACAATAACTATACAGGACAGTAACTATACAGGACAATAACTACACAGGACAGTAACTACACAGGACAATAACTATACAGGACAGTAACTATACAGGACAGTAACTATACAGGACAGTAACTGCACAGGACAGTAACTACACAGGACAATAACTATACAGGACAATAACTATACAGGACAGTAACTACACAGGATGGTAACTACACAGGACAATAACTACACAGGACAGTAACTACACATGATGGTAACTACACAGGACAGTAACTACACAGGACAATAACTGCACAGGACAGTAACTACACAGGACAATAACTACACAGGACAGTAACTATACAGGACAATAACTACACAGGACAGTAACTACACAGGATGGTAACTACACAGGACAATAACTACACAGGACAGTAACTACACAGGATGGTAACTACACAGGACAATAACTACACAGGATGTTAACTACACAAGATGTTAACTACACAAGATGTTAACTACACAGGACAATAACTGCACAGGACAGTAACTACACAGGACAGTAACTACACAGGATGGTAACTACACAGGACAATAACTACACAGGACAGTAACTACACAGGATGGTAACTACACAGGACAATAACTACACAGGATGTTAACTACACAAGATGTTAACTACACAAGATGTTAACTACACAGGACAATAACTGCACAGGACAGTAACTACACAGGACAGTAACTACACAGGACAATAACTGCACAGGACAGTAACTACACAGGACAATAACTACACAGGACAATAACTGCACAGGACAGTAACTACACAGGACAATAACTATACAGGACAGTAACTATACAGGACAGTAACTATACAGGACAGTAACTATGCAGGACAATAACTGCACAGGACAGTAACTACACAGGACAGTAACTATACAGGACAGTAACTATACAGGACAATGGACAGTGAAATGAATGTATGAGGCAGGAGGAAAGTCAGTGGAAAGTCAGAATTATTGAGGTGATTCTTCAGAATAAAAATCGTCCAGGACTTTATTGTTTTATTCAACATTTTGAATCCACATCTAATATTTTATTCACATTAATAAACCAAATTTAAAATTGAGGTGCTAGCAGTATTCAAATGAACCCCAATGCCTGGCGATAAAGTGCTTGTAAAACCGAGAGGAATTTTTCGCATGCAGATTAAAAGGTGAAGTTGGACGGAGATCATTAACGTTATTACCGTCCCGAGGTTCATATTTTTTACGAGGTTATATTTATATATATTTAATTCCTTTTATGTAAAATGATCAGTGTTTCTTCTCAGGACAAACCTCAGAGCATTTGACTCATCTGTAATATCATTGGACAAACAGGGCTTTGTTTTGTGTCTCTCTCTTTAGGCTGTGCGCTAGATTCCGACGTTTTATAAAATCATCCCCAGTTGTGTTTACTGTTAGGTCCTACTAAAAAAAACACTTTTCAATTTAACACTTCAAGATTCTGCAATTTAATCAGCAATGCCGCCGGTTCCCGTAAGGCTTAATGTAATCGGCCTGTTTTGCTTTGTATCGTGGGCCAGACGCACCTTGGCTTTTGAAGACGAATGATTCAGAAAAGAAAATGCAATAAAACAGAATGAAAGGACTCCAGTGGAGAATCTGAAGAGCGCCTGATGTTTGAAATTTATGCCACTCCTAAAAGGGGCATTTTTTCCACTGGCAGAAGCCCGTCCTTGACTAACGACCTCAACCAGACCCTAATTCAGCCAAATACACATTTACACACACACACACACACACACACACACACACACACACACACACACACACACACACAGACACACACCATAAAAGCTCATTCACTTAAACTGCAAGGACTATGAATCTGTAATAATAGTTTTTTTCACCTCTAATCGCACTGAGACTGAGATTAACCGTATACTGACTGAGTTTGTTCTCTTTCTGTTCACAAAGTAGGAGGAGTCTCTCTGGAGGTTAAGAGTTCGTAATCAGCGAGAACATTTAGTTAAAAGTTAAGAAATAAAGAAAGAAAGATAGAAAGGTCATACAGTTGTTTTTCTTTCTAATTAAAATGAAAGCTTTGTAACAGAAGAAATGCTAAAAGTGTGAGGATGTGTGTGTTCTGATGCACGCTGGATTTGCTCCGGATCGGTTCTGGATCGGTTCTGGATCAGTTCTGAATCAGTTCTGGATCAGTTCAGGATCAGTTCTGGATCAGTTCAGGATCAGTTCAGGATCAGTTCTGGATCAGTTCTGGATCAGACGTGTCATATTTCCATATGTGAGCTGCAGTGAAATGAGAGGCATGAGCGAGTGCTGAAATGAATGCAGCTTGTCTTCTGCCTTCATGTCTGTGATACTTTACATAACTGACCACCACAGAACCACGAGAGAGTCGCTCGGCATGCACCAGAGTTCGGACTAAGAATCAGACCAGTGTCAGGTTCTGGAAATGTAATAAGCATCAGAAAGATCAGACGCAGAGAAATGAGATGGAACCATCTGTAGTTTATTATCATTATAAAGACACTGACATTTCCATTAAGATATTAAAACAACATAAACACACACGTTAACTGCCGGTGTGTGTGTGGTGTGTGTGTGTGGTGTGTGTGTGACTCTTGTCGTTGCACTGGCATCTATGTTATGCTGTTTGGGCGTATGAATGTACAGTCATCTACACACACACACACACACACACACACACACACACACACACACACACACACACACAGTGTTCCAGAGAGAAAATGACTCAGCTGTGAAAAACAGCCAAGACGCCACCACTTTAGTCGAGTGCCCATGGGAACGGCGGCCATTTTGGAACAACACCAAATCCACCAGCAGGTTTAAACACTTCAGAAATGTCTAAACAGCTCACATTTGTTTTCCAACTGATTACAGAATTTGAGATCCTGACTAGGGTCGGACGATACGATGAAAATAATCAGATCACGATCAGTTCTGTTACTCAAAGGGATTGGATTGTGATTGGATTATTAGATATTCAATTTTCTCACATAATAAACTGTATAAATCATTCCTTAAAAACGCATGAGCTGAATCACAAAAAATGTCCTGATTTAATAATTGAGCTAAAACTGTGGACATGTCGTAACCTTTCAGCCTAACAACAATAAAAAAATTCCTATGTTCATTGAAGGGGTCACGGTGGCTTAGTGGTTAGCACGTTCGCCTCACACCTCCAGGGTCGGGGGCTCGATTCCCACCTCCACCTTGTGTGTGTGGAGTTTGCATGTTCTCCTCGTGCCTCGGGGGTTTCCTCCGGGTACTCCGGTTTCCTCCCCTGGTCCAAAGACATGCATGGTAGGTTGATTGGCATCTCTGGAAAAATTGTCCATAGTGTGTGATTGCGTGAGTGAATGAGTGTGTGTGTGTGTGTGCCCTGTGATGGGTTGGCACTCCGTCCAGGGTGTACCCTGCCTTGATGCCCCGTGACGCCTGAGATTGGCACAGGCTCCCCGTGAAGATGAATGAATGAATGAATGAATGTTCATTGAACTAGTCTAAAGTGTCAGCGTTGTGTAACAGTAAAACTCTTCCGAAGTCTACAGAACGGAGCATTTTATAAATTTTACGGTTTCGCGACACAACTGATATTTTTCAACAGTTAACAGGAAGTAAATTGACGTTGGCATGGTAACCGTAACTCCACACTGGAGTGCTGTGAGTGTTTCATTCCTTACTTCACAACCGCCTGAGATGATGAGATGATGATCAGGTCTGATGTAAGAATGTCGCATTATTTGAGCTATATACGTGTTTTCCAGGCCAACTCCATAAATAAACATTAAAAACGCTGGAATCCCGCGATCTCTAAATGTATCCTACTCCGATTACAGCTACTGGAATTAATGCAATGTAATCCAGATTATATTCATCATCTTTTACTATCCATCACCGCCTTCGACCAATCAGGGGCCAGGAAAATCATCTGCGTGTAACAACGGAGGAAAACAACAAGGAAAGATGTTCGGAATATCCTCTAAAGTGTACTTATCTTACCTTCTACATTTGCATGAGGTTTTACAGATTTACTCCGAGCTGAAGGATTTCACTAATCCCCATGCTGGATTTCACCGCACAATACCCACAATAGCAGCTGGCGTCTGTCCAAAGTAATGAAAAAAAAACAAA
>NC_083471.1:25590461-25592961 GCF_030014155.1 Tachysurus vachellii | reverse complement strand
TCCAGTGTTTACACCCCTACAGCTCTCTGCGTAACACCCCGACCCCACCCTCTCACCCCCAGCTCGGCTTCACGGCCCGAGTATCGGGTTGTGCTGATCCCAGCAATAAAGCCAGTGACTCAGGTGAAAACATGGCTTAAAAGCATCGTCTCAGCACTTTGAGCAAATTTTGAGCAAACAGACTGGAAAAAAAACTGAAGTGGTGATTGTGATGGTGATGTGATGGTGATTACACAGACACCAAAGTCACAAGTAGCAACGTGTACAGATCATCGCTTACTACAGAGAAGAACATCAGAAGAACATCCCATCATCCGGCCAACACCCGAACAGTCTTAGGCTTCGGAGTCAGTGAATACGTTTAGGCGATTGACTCAAATAGAACCTGATTATGAATCTCTCACTCCAAACACATCTCAGGATCTCTGATGCCCCTTTTCCACCAAAAAGAACCGGGTGCTGGTTCAGAGCATAGCGCTGGTGCTGGTTCAAAGTTGGTTCCACTGGTGAACCTTCTAAGAACCGGTTTGCCTTTCCATCGGTTAGAGAGCATCACAGAGCCGAGTCTGACGTCACTGTATACGTGTCACGTGTCCCAGCAACGTTAGCACAGCAGCGACAAACACAAACACAACAACAATGGCGGACGTTGCTTTACTGTTAATGCTCATGGCTTTGTGAACATACATTAACACCCAAACGTGACGAATCCAACGTGTACGTGCAGCTCCGTGTAATCTGTATAAACGGAGGTTGTAATGGAGAAAGTACATAACGTTATTTTATCATTAACACAGAAAAAGTTAGCCTTAGCATGTAGCTACTTACTATCATGTGTGCTGATAATGTATCATATCGCGGTAAAGTAAAAGTGTATTAAACATTAGTATACTTAAGGTACATTATCAAATGCGCTAACAGTAGCCCCGCCCCCAGGGGCTAACAGTAGCCCCGCCCACAGCTCCTGACACAAACGGTTCTTAAGTTTAGACCAGCAACGTTTTGGTGCTACTTAAGAACCACTTTTCCTGGTTCAGAGCCGGTGCTTTGGCTGTTGAAAAAGAAAGAACTGGTTCTAAATTAGGCTCCGAACCTGCACTCAAACTGCCTCGGTGGAAAAGGGGCATGAGAGATCAACCTTGAGAGGTTCTGCAGAATGGAACGTTCCATGTTTTCCTGTTGTATTGATTAGATATAACAACTCATATCAGAAATTCAGATGGAGCTTTACATCCTTAATGGCCAAGAACGAAAGACTTCATGGCAACACGAGCAAGAAACCTTGAGAGGAACCAGACTTCATCCTTTTCCAGGAGACGCCTGGGAGACCATTAGCTAATGTAGCTCGCGGATATTCTTCACAAATCAATAACTAGCGACGTTAACTTGCTTTAGGCTATAAATTTAGTTAAACCACAGCACAATGGAATACTCAAATCTGATTGGTCAGAAGGAGAACGTTACATCTCAAGCTTCTTCTTCGCGTTTCGTCTCAGGGAACTTTTTTCTCGTTCAATCATCAGGATTAGATTTATTCATTGAGAATTCTGCGATGCTGCTCTCGAACGACGTCCTTCGTTTTAATTATTGTTTCTATGGTAACAGGTCATACACAAAGAATCTCACATACAGTTACATTCACTCACTCACTCATTTTCTACCGCTTATCCGAACTACCTCGGGTCACGGGGAGCCTGTGCCTATCTCAGGCGTCATCGGGCATCAAGGCAGGATACACCCTGGACAGAGTGCCAACCCATCACAGGGCACACACACACACACTCTCATTCACTCACGCAATCACACACTACGGACAATTTTCCAGAGATGCCAATCAACCTACCATGCATGTCTTTGGACCGGGGGAGGAAACCGGAGTACCCGGAGGAAACCCCCAAGGCACGAGGAGAACATGCAAACTTCACACACACAAGGTGGAGGCGGGAATCGAACCCCCAACCCTGGAGGTGTGAAACCACTAAGCCACCGTGACCCTCATTTCTAATTAAATTAAAAAATAAAGATTGACATTATTGACTGTAATATGTGTATATTTTTGCACATTTCTATACAAACATTTAGCCAATGAAGTGACGTCACGTATAAAAGTCCAGTATTTTATGGATATCATGAGGGACTAAAGTTTAAAACAAAAAACTTATATTAATAAAAAGACCGGATAAAAATCAATGCTAGTACGTTAGGGGGTCACTTACTTATGCTCTGTTGGTGCGCTCACTTCAGAGATATAGGCATGTATAATATATATAATATATAATATATATAATATATAATATATATAATGTATAATATATATAATATATAAAATATATACGCTCCATTACAACTTAACTGCTTATTAAAGTCTTAAAGATTGAAGTGTCAGCAGAATGAAAATCAATGACTGAGGGGCAAAAGCCAAACGCTTCTGATTTAAACCCACTGATTTAAACACCTCCATAAAGCCGCAGTAATCTCCACTGTTCACACACTAATTAAC
>NC_083471.1:25582961-25585461 GCF_030014155.1 Tachysurus vachellii | reverse complement strand
TTTCCGGATGTTCTGTTCTGCACTTGTTAAATGTTCTAAATAAAGCTTACAGTATTTCATCCTCCTTTGACGTGATCTCCTTTTTTCTCATGTCAACTGTTTATTCCCCCAATCCTTTCTTCTAGCTCAGATGCTTAATCATCTCTCTATTTCTCCTGTCCTCTAGTTATCCCTCCGTCCGTTCCTCCTCCGCAGTATCCATTAGATGAGCCGGGCACAGGCAGGGGTCCTCATTACCGCTGCCCTGCTTCTAATCGCCCAATGTACTCACAAACATGAACATGCTCTGGCATACACGCAGCGTTGGGTTATTTCCGATTCCAGGAAGTGAAGGAGTATCAGGACGTGAACTACAACACAATTAAAATACATCACATGTAGTCATGTGTCTCACTCCACTTCACTGTGGTGTTAATATGAAGTTCATATAAAAGTAGACAATCGGAACTTTGAAGGTGAATTCGAAGGTGTTTATGTCACGTTTTAGATCGAATCACAGCCAGATTTGTTTATTCATCATTCATTCATTCATCTTCTACCACTTATCCGAACTACCTCGGGTCACGGGGAGCCTGTGCCTATCTCAGGCGTCATCGGGCATCAAGGCAGGATACACCCTGGACGGAGTGCCAACCCATCACAGGGCACACACACACACTCTCATTCACTCACGCAATCACACACTACGGACAATTTTCCAGAGATGCCAATCAACCTACCATGCATGTCTTTGGACCGGGGGAGGAAACCGGAGTACCCGGAGGAAACCCCCGAGGCAGTGTCATTCATCCACCAATCTTTACAACAAACAACAGAAACTCTTTACTCGTGACTGCGCTGACATGTTGTTATGAATATCATGAGTTTTTTAGATCAGAGAACTCTGTTGGCTGTTGGAGGATTATTCTGAGAAGAAGGGATGAAATATTGAGAGTTTAAAATATCTGCACAAGGTCTTCATACGTTCTGTCATTTAGATGATGAATCAATGATCTTCTGGTGGTTTTTTGGAGCTTGAAACAGTTTAACATACGAACAGTTTGAACACCACGGAGCTTTTCAGATCTCTGGGAGCCTTCAGAAAAATCCCTTTCAACAAAATCTACAAAATAAGACAGAAACACCCTCCACAGCCTCCACACGAAGTCACATGACAGACCACAAAATGACATCTTTATTGCCTCAGCATCTTGTATCGTCTCTCTTCCCGACTCCGTGGCCCCTGAGGACTTCGAGACGAGCTCAGGATGAAGTGTAGGAGGGAACGACGCGAGTCAAGAGACCCCACAGATCTAAACACATAAGTACACTGATATATTCCTTACCTTGTGTGTCATTACGTTCACAGAACCAGTTATTACCACAACAGGATTAGCAACACCACAAATAAAACAAAAAACCTTTCAACACTCTCCTCCACCCTCCACCCTGCACCGCTACCTACTTCAGTGGATAACAAACATGGTCCTGGTTCATTTCAGCTCCAAACCTGTGATCTGTAGCACAAAGATTTACGTATTATGGGTGAAATAATCAGACTCACAAAATGACTCACTCATTCATCTTCTACCGCTTATCCTAACTACCTCGGGTCACGGGGAGCCTGTGCCTATCTCAGGCGTCATCGGGCATCAAGGCAGGATACACCCTGGACGGAGTGCCAACCCATCACAGGGCACACACACACACACACACTCATTCACTCACGCAATCACACACTACGGACAATTTTCCAGAGATGCCAATCAACCTACCATGCATGTCTTTGGACCGGGAGAGGAAACCGGAGTACCCGGAGGAAACCCCCGAGGCACGGGGAGAACATGCAAACTCCACACACACAAGGTGGAGGTGGGAATTGAACCCCAACCCTGGAGGTGTGAGGCGAACGTGCTAACCACTAAGCCACTGTGCCCCCCAAAATGACTCAAAAAAACCCTAAAAACAATAAAAAAAAAACGGTTACATTCTGGTTTGAGGTGACTGAATCGAATGGAAACAATTTGAATCGAATCATATTGAGTCACATTGTAGTAGATTCGGACATTTCGTGAAATGAATCGTAATCGTATCGCGTCATAACAAGTCAAACAGCAAATCTGTAGCCTGATGAATCAAAATTAGATCGTATCGTACTGTAGCTGAATCGTTTTCTTTAGGAATCAAAGTACTGCATTGTAACAGATTTATTTTGCATCTGTGGTCGATTTGCCTAATGGTTAGAGAGTCTGACTCCTAACCCTAAGGTTGTGGGTTCGAGTCTCAGGCCGGCCATGACTGAGGTGCCCTTGAGCAAGGAACTGAACCCCCCCAACTGCTCCCCGGGCAACGCAGCATAAATGGCTGCCCTCTGCTCCGGGTGTGTGTTCATGGTGTGTGTGTGTGTGTGTGTGTGTGTTTGGATGGGTTAAATGCAGAGAACAAATTCTGAGTACGGGTCAGCTGTACGTCACGTCACTTTCGCTATGATGCCCCGATGAAAAGCTGTTCTCCATCTCAA
>NC_083471.1:25552961-25577961 GCF_030014155.1 Tachysurus vachellii | reverse complement strand
AACACTTAATTATCAGTGGAGGAAGTCCATGAAACAGCACACAAACACACAACACCGTATCCAGATTGATGTGCACCGCATGGACATTTACACACACAGTGTTTAGCATGAATACGGATAATTAAAGAACTTGCCAGGCGGCCATTGTAGTTGGCCGCTTTCATTCACAGCCCACAACACGAGCAGATCTTTCCCGCATGCAGACCCAGCGTGGTCACGGAGATCCTCATCAACCAGATTTAAACCAGAAACACAAGCCATGTGTGTTTAAACACGGATATTTAGCGACTGGTGGATTAGCCTGGTTGAACAGACTTAGAGACAGCAGGACAGTTAGCGAGTGATTAGCCTGAGCTAAGCCAGTAGCGATACGGGCGTCAGGCCAGACATGAGGACAGACAGATGCACAGAGTCACACATAAAATAATAGGGGAGGACTGAGATTCAAAGATACTTCATGCTAATGAATGACTGTCATAAAGCAGCAGTGCTACTGAACTCTGTAACCCAAACCACGGTGATGAGGCTGGACAGCGTGTATCGTATAATAGATTTCATCATTTCCTCTGAGCTCAATGCTCTGAAATTAGAACGGTGATTAGCCATGCTAGCTCTACACTCAATCATCTTTAATTGCTTCTACTCTCATTTATATCTCAGACAACCTTAGCAAAAAGGACCCAATGATATCTGATGAACAGAATCAAGCCCAAAAGTGTATGTGTCTGTGCGTTTTTGTGAGTGTGTGTGTGTTTGGCATTTTAACTGAACCGTTCATGGAGAATGATGGTGTGTAATAGAGAATGTTGGGGTGTGATGTAGAATGTTGGGGTGTGATAGAGAATGTTGGGGTGTGATGTAGAATGTTGGGGTGTGATTATTATTATTATTGTTATTATTTACCTTTATTTTACCAGGAAGTCTCATTGAGATCAAAAATCTCTTTTACAAGAGAGACCTGGCCAAGGTAGCAGCCATACATAAACACAACATAGTAAAAATATACATACATACAATCATACAATACAAGGACTTCTTCAAGAAAATGTCTCCTTTACCACATTTTTTATGATGGTCTTAAATGTATTTATTGATATACACATTTCTAATTTAAGATCTTTTTGCAAGTTATTCCATGCCCATGGTGCATAGTATGAAAATGCAGTTTTCCCCAAATCTGTCCAAACCCTGGGTACATTAAAAAGCAACCACTTGGAAGAGCGTAGCTGATAACTAGCAGAATTGAGACAGAGGAGAGTACAGAGGTAATAATATGATATAGAATATGATGTAGAATGTTGGGGTGTGATGTAGAATGTTGGAGTGTGGTGGAAAATGTTGGAGTGTGATGGAAAATGTTGGTGTGTGATGGAAAATGTTGGTGTGTGATAGAGAATGTTGGGGTGTGATGTAGAATGTTGGGGTGTGATAGAGAATGTTGGGGTGTGATAGAGAATGTTGGGGTGTGATAGAGAATGTTGGGGTGTGATAGAGAATGTTGGTGTGTTTGATGGAGAATCTTTGCATTCTTCATCATGTTTCTTGGAGAATGTGGTGTATGTTGGTGTGAGTGAGAACTTTGGTGTACAGTAATGCATCTGTATTGTGGTCTGTCCAGGTGAGAACTGTTTTGTTGAGAACCTCTGTGTGTTTTTAATGGTGTAAGTTGCTGCGTAAATCGGAGCCTCTGATGAGTTTCCCACAGATTGTTTGATACTTTTCTAGCCAGAAGCTTCTGGATCATAAAGGATGAAATCTGATTTCTCACTTCAATGCGAAACCGTAAGCTTTTATGGCTACAAATATTCACAGGATCTTCTTCTTAAAAGTTAGAAGTGAATAAACAATTAGAATCCAAATAAAGAACAAATATATAGGATAGAACAAAAGTATGTGGTTGGTCATCTGCCTCTGGGGCCATCAGGACTCAATCAGGATGAAATGTTCTGTTGTAAATATTATTAATATTACATAGACATGAAAATAATCAAGCTACTATTTGAATATTTTGTTCTGATGGCTCTGTGGATGTTGGTAGATACAATAGTTCAGCTCTAGAGAATAAGATTACTGCTATGTTGTTGTACTTTATGCTGCCCTGTGTTCAGGATCATCTTGTCAGCATATTTGATTTGGCACAGTTTTACGCCGGATTCCCTTCCTGACGCGACCCTCCCAATTTTATCCGGGCTTGAGAGTTAATCCCTCAGTGTCTGGGTCGGTTCCCTGCCCAGGAATCGAACCCAGGCCATGGTAATTAGAGTGCGAGATCATGCCGCTGTCGCACCAAGAGACCCATCAAGATCACCGGTATACATTTTGGCAAATGTATGATATGCCCCTTTTCCACCGAGGCAGTTTGAGTGCTGGTTCAGAGCCAGAGCCTAATTTAGAACCAGTTATTTCTTTTTCGACAGCCAAAGCACCGGCTCTGAACCAGGAAAAGTGGTTCTTAAGTAGCAGCAAAACGTTGCTGGTCTAGACTTAAGAACCGTTTGTGTCAGGGGCTGTGGGCGGGGCTGTGGGCGGGGCTACTGTTAGCACCTTTGATAATATACATTAAGTATACTAATGTTTAATACACTTTTACTTTACCGCAATATGATACATTATCAGCACACATGATCGTAAGTAGCTACATGCTAAGGCTAACTTTTTTCTGTGTTAATGATAAAATAACGTTATGTACTTTCTCGATAACAACCTCCGTTTATACAGATCACATGGAGCTGCACGTACACGTTGGATTCGCTGCGTTTGGGTGTTAATGTAGGTTCACAAAGCCATGAGCATTAACAGTAAAGCAACGTCCGCCATTATTGTTGTGTTTGTGTTTGTCGCTGCTGCGCTAAAGTTGCTGGGACACGTGACACATATACAGTGACGTCAGACTCGGCTCTGTGATGCTCTCTAGCCGGTGGAAAGACAAACCGGTTCTTAGAAGGTTTGCCAGTGGAACCAACTTTGAACCAGCACCAGTGCTATGCTCTGAACCAGCACCCGGTTCTTTTTGGTGGAAAGGAGGCCATAGAGAACGTTGGTGTCCTTTGTAGAACGTGTGATCGAGACCATGTTCCATCGAGCGATGGAGCGTGTTTGTGTTTGTTGGTCAGTTTGCTGGTGTGGGTTTGATGTTAAACTGCTACATGAGCTCGATGAGATCGATGAGCAAAGGCTCATGTTATGTTCAGCCAAGAGTAACATCTGGAGCTTCTAATCAACATTAATAGCTAATGAATGCCACAGAGGGTTATGGGTTTTGGAGTAAAGCTGTGGGACTTTCATAGGGGTTTGACTGTTTCAGTGGGTGACACTGCACATCGAGGGAGGTGGAAAATTGTAAAGTACAAAGGTTTTGCGATCATTTCATGTGGGTTGAATGTACTAGCTGGTGAAAAATGCCCGGCCCTACTATTACAATACACGCATACACTCTCTCTGTCTCTCTCTGTCTCTCTTACTGTCTCTCTCTCCGTAGCAAACTCCCATCATTGTTCCTAATTGTGTAATGATTACCCTGACCTTCTCTTCAGACAGCGATAGTGAGACCAAAGAGAGAGAAAAACCAGAAACAATACAGGGGCCAAAAAGAGATTGACAGACATAATGATTAGTAATCAACACAGAGAGAAGAAAAACAACAGTTACACACCGGGTGATGGAATAAAAGAGAAATGGGAAGGAAAGAATTATACAGTTTCATGTGATTACAGGAAAAAGTACCTGAGGCTGGGATAAACGACAAGAATGGATGGATGAGCTATGAGCGTCGGAGTAAAAGAAAATCTCACGCAGCCCGCAAATTTAAAAAGCAATAACCTGAGGTGAGGGAAAATGTAAACAGGAAGAGGAAAGAGAAAGAAAGGTAGATACAAGTTTGTGTAAGGAAATAGTTCTCAGCATGGATGTGGAAACTTATCAACTCAGCTGAGAGAGAGAGAGAGAGAGACAGAGAGAGAGAGAGAGAGAGAGAGAGAGAGAGAGAGAGAGAGAGAGAGAGAGAGAGAGATTCTTGCCTTTTATCATCAGAGAGATGGAGTGTAGAGGAAACTACATCTCTTTCTGGATCAGTGGCCTCGGTATCTCTGCATCAAAAGCTCCACGTGTCACTGGGCAGCGTTTTAACCTGAAGGGAACGTTGACAGGAATCGTGTACGCCGTTTTTGTGAAATGTTTATTCACTCACCAGCTACAAGCTTCAGGATGGATCCTGAAATAACAGCTTCAGGTTTTCTGGATTATTGTTTACAGAAGAAAAGAATGAGCTGGACGTCGCTCTTAGTGTCTTAAAGAAATATGTTTAATATGAAACTCACAGGGGGACACGGTGGCTCAGTGGTTAGCACGTTCGCTGAGTGTGTGTGTGCGCCCTGCGATGGGTTGGCACTCCGTCCAGGGTGTATCCTGCCTTGATGCCCGATGACGCCTGAGATAGACACAGGCTCCCCGTGACCTGAGGTAGTTCGGATAAGCGGTAGAAAATGAATGAATGAATGAATGAAATAAAAATTCATCGACTTCATATATTTTTCTTATATTAGCTAGCATTAGCGCTAATGTTTATAAACATGAATTTTTACGAACAGGCTTAAAAATGTTCATGTTAGATCTTCTCACTCTCTGGTTGACAGAATCTTCTAAAACAGATTTATTTATTTTACGTATTTCCATATAATGACTGAAAGACACACCCACATTCTCTTATATGGCCTATTTACCTCATTTTATCTCGTTTAACCTGGTTGCACTTTGCTGGATTATTGACGGTAAAATTTAATTGCATGTACATTAATAAATCACATTCGAATGAAGAGCGGAAAGTATTCTGTCAGTTTTATTTTAGAGCGCGCGACATGCGACGAGACCGAAGTTTATTAAACTGACAGAAGGATCTGGAGACGGAACGAGTTGGAACGAGGATGTCGTAGCCTAGTGGTTAAAGTGCTGGAATACCAATCAGAGGTTGTGAGTTTGATTCCCAGGTCCACCAGGTGGGCCCCTGATCAAGGCCCTTAACCCTCAATTGCTCAGTTGTATAAAAATGAGATAAAAAATTTAAGTCGTTCTGGGTAAGGGCGTCTGCTAAATGCTGTAAATGTAAATTAGAGAGGAAAGAAGAAGAGAAAGATAGAAAACAAGGGATGAAGATGGCAGGATGTGGAAATCAGCTAAGGGCAGTTTATCATAGCTAGCTAAACCTGTCCATAAAAAACAAGATAAACGTATGTTCATTCATCTTCTACCGCTTATCCGAACTACCTCGGGTCACGGGGAGCCTGTGCCTATCTCAGACGTCATTGGGCATCAAGGCAGGATACACCCTGGACGGAGTGCCAACCCATCACAGGGCACACACACACACACACTCATTCACTCACACAATCACACACTAGGGACAATTTTTCCAGAGATCCCAATCAACCTACCATGCATGTCTTTGGACCGGGAAGGAAACCGGAGTACCCGGAGGAAACCCCCAAGGCACAGGGAGAACATGCAAACTCCACACACACAAGGTGGAGGTGGGAATCGAACCCCCAACCCTGGAGGTGTGAGGCGAACGTGCTAACCACTAAGCCACCGTGCCCCCATAGCTAATGGTATCGTTACCTCTGGAGTAGTTGTGTAATGTTGTAAAACTTTTTGAGAGACGAAGTGTCAGGAGACCGAGAGCCGGGTCTGATAAAAGAGACATGAAAACAAGCTGAGGTTCTGTAGTCTAAACAAAAAATTCAACACATCAAGCTTTTTTTCTGATATCTGCATGTATGAGGACCATGTCATGTTTGAGGAGGCTGAGATAAGAAAAAAACCATGAGCAAGGACAGAACATCGTGACCTGAGGAACAGAGTCGTGCCAATCACGAGCGTCAAAGGTAGTCATCTTAAAATAAGTACAGTGTGTGTGTGTGTGTGTGTGTGTGCGTGTGTGTTAACAAATAATCATGGAATAGTGGAAAATAATCCCACTGTAATGTTGCAGCAATAAACATGTTTGTTATTTTGTTGTGTTGTGTTCGGTGTCTGGAAACACAGCAATAGGAAGATAAGGGGATAAAACGGTTTAGATTTGTGAGCGTCCAGTGAAAACGTGGAGAAGAGGGGGAAGGAAAGAAGAACAGAGAGAGAGAGAGAGAGAGAGAGAGAGAGAGAGAGAGAGAGAGAGATCTATTATACATTTTTCATTAACTTTCCAGGCACTAAGCCACATCAAAGTCTTGCAGAGAACGACAGACTTCGGGAGGGGAAGGAAGATAGATGGGGGGAGTGGGGGAGACACAGGATGTTCTAATTAACCTCACAGTCATTTGAAACCCCCCCCCATGCCCACTCCACTTGTTCTCCCCCTAATTGTGTGTGTGTGTGTGTGTGTGTGTGTCCTGCCCACTGCCCCATGTGTCTTGTATATTTTGAACATAATATTGAACATATATATATAATCCTTGAAATATATATCCTTGAACAAGTCATAGTTTTATGTCAAGGTAGTGAGAGAGGGGGGGAGAGAGAGAGAGAGAGAGGGAGAGAGAGAGAGAGAGAGAGAGAGAGAGGGAGAGAGAGAGAGAGAGAGAGAGAGAGAGAGAGAGAGAGAGAGAGAGAGAGAGAGAGTAATGTGTGCGAGTTCAGGAAAAGATAAAACTACCCGTCTGTCTCTTCATCCTAATTACACTCCAAAACCAAACATCACTCCAAAACTCTCTCTCTCTCTCTCTCTCTCTCTCTCTCTCTGCCTTCTCTCTCTTTCTCTCTCTCTCACCCTCTTTCTCTCTCTCTCTCTCTCTCTCTCTCTCTCTCTCTCTCTCTCTCTCTCTGTCTGTGTCTCTGTCTCTCTCTCTCTCTCTCTCTCTCTCTGTCTCTCTCTCTCTCTTTCTCTCTAAGTTTAATTTCCCTTCATTCTGCTTTATTGCTGTAGCAAATAAAGCTATATTTGTGTTACGGCCTCTCTGCATATAAAATTTGCCCTTGTCACAATAATAACATGGGAAATTGAACATTGTGCAGCGTAAAGCTTAAATATTAAATCTGTTTAACGTGAACCATTATAACCGGGAGAACTGAAAAAAAGAAAGAAAGAAATAAGGCCTGAAATAAAGAATAGGCCTAAAGGCTTCTGTCTTCTGTCTTACTTTTCACTGTACCGACATGACTGCTGCAGTTTTTCCCCCCTGCACCACTGGCAGAGGGATTATACGCTCATAATCTTTTTTTTTTTTTGCTAATTGAAAGAAAAGAAAATGCTAAACGTAATTATTCAATTAATTAAATGATCATGGGATAGAAAGTCATCCAATGGAGCGTTGTAAATATCCACAAGTCTTTTCCTTGATGCTAAGTCTTAATTATGAGTATGCAATCATGATTAGAGGTCATGAAATATGAGATACGAGTACAAAGCTATTAATGGATTACTATGTCTTAATCATGTCATTTATAAGATAGTAGGTCAAAATGTGGAAAGACATTAATCATTGAAACATTAATAATTATAATTACAATAATTATCCTAATTATGGCAATTATAATGTTTTTTTTGTGAGATACTAAGCCATAATTGTGAGATAACCAATAAGATACAAGGTAGTAATAATGAGATATAAAATCCTTTACGAGAACTCCAATTACTACACACTAGGCCGTTATTATGGTGTTCTAAGCCATTCGTGATACTGTACTGTATACTATTCACAAGATATTTGCAAGGTACTAAAACTATACAAGATCTTTACACTATGATCACTACAAACTAAACCCTTCTGTGATATTAGACATTGATAGAATTTTAGTTAGATTTTGTATGTTAGATTATGATATAAATGAATACAATTTATTAGATACTAATTCCGAGTATCTCATAAATTGTGCCACAATTTTAATTGACAATTTTAATTGAAGCATACTATGTGGTACTAAGCATACGAAAGCATTTATGAGATACTAGGGCCTCTGCAATAAACACAACGTTTTTATTGTGAGGTACCTTGAAATTCTGTGTGAAAGAGATACTATGGCATTACTGAGATAGTAGGTCATAATTATGAAATACTATGGCATTACTGAGATAGTGGGTCATAATTATGAGGTACTATGGCATTACTGAGATAGTAGGTCATAATTATGAAATACTATGGCATTACTGAGATAGTAGGTCATAATTATGAGATACTATGGCATTACTGAGATAGTGGGTCATAATTATGAGGTACTATGGCATTACTGAGATAGTAGGTCATAATTATGAGATACTATGGCATTACTGAGATAGTAGGTCATAATTATGAGATTCTATGGCATTACTGAGATAGTAGGTCATAATTATGAGATACTATGGCATTACTGAGATAGTAGGTCATAATTATGAGATTCTATGGCATTACTGAAATAGTAGGTCATAATTATGAGGTACTATGGCATTACTGAGATAGTAGGTCATAATTATGAGATTCTATGGCATTACTGAGATAGTAGGTAATAATTATGAGATACTATGGCATTACTGGGATAGTAGATCATAATTATGAGATACTATGGCATTACTGAGATAGTAGGTCATAATTATGAGATTCTATGGCATTACTGAGATAGTAGGTCATGATTATGAGATTCTATGGCATTACTGAGATAGTAGGTCATAATTATGAGATTCTATGGCATTACTGAGATAGTAGGTCATGATTATGAGATTCTATGGCATTACTGAGGTAGTGTGAGATAGATATGATAGATAATAATTATGAGATACTATGGCATTACTGAGATAGTAGGTCATAATTATGAGATTCTATGGCATTACTGAGATAGTAGGTCATGATTATGAGATTCTATGGCATTACTGAGGTAGTGTGAGATAGATATGATAGATAATAATTATGAGATACTATGGCATTACTGAGATAGTAGGTCATTATTATGAGATACTATGGCATTACTGAGATAGTAGATCATAATTATGAGATACTATGGCATTACTGAGATAGTAGGTCATAATTATGAGATTCTATGGCATTACTGAGATAGGTCATAATTATGAGATTCTATGGCATTACTGAGATAGTGTGTCATAATTATGAGGTACTATGGCATTACTGAGATAGTAGGTCATAATTATGAGATACTATGGCATTACTGAGATAGTAGGTCATAATTATGAGATTCTATGGCATTACTGAGATACTGGGTCATAATTATGAGGTACTATAGCATTACTGAGATAGTAGGTCATAATTATGAGATACTTTAATGAGGCATTTATGAGACACTTGGTCATAAGTATGATCGCACCGATGAGATACTAACTCATAACTATGAGACAAAAAAATGCATCTATGAGACACTTGGACATGATTACGAAATACTCAATCATTTATGAAATACTTTGTCATGAGGCATTTTGATATATTAAGTCATAAATAAGTCTAAGATATTAGGCCATCATTTTTATTACAAGATAATTGATACTTGATACTTTGTCATGATTATGAGATACCGAAGACATTTTGATACACTAAGTCATAAATGTGAGATACTTGGCCATAATTTTGAGATAACAAGTAGTTTCAGAAAATAAATCATACAGAGATACTAAGACAATAAGCGACAGCTCAGTGGGTAAGGTGTTGGGTCACTGAACAGAGGTTGAGAGCTCAAATCTCAGGACCACCAAGCTGCCACCACCAGACCCCCAAGCAAGAATGAGACAAATGTAAGTTGCTCTAGATAAGATTTAAATGCACAAGCTAGTAGTTATTCTAAACTTATTACGGGTTTAAATGACACAGATGTGTAACAGTTATTAACTAGTATTCATTTTACAGAACGTTCTTAAGGATGACAAAAAAATATGTGTTGTTATTTATTTCTTTTTTGCTACATATATATATATATAAGATACTATTACTGTAAATATAATATTTAATGGAATCATTATTTAGATTTTTTTATAGGCTGCCTTTACACACACACACACACACACACACACACACACACACACACACACACACACACTATTTCCCATACTGTTTGACTCAGCAGGAAGTGAGTAGTTGAGAGGTCCTCAAGTTACAATGCCTCTAATCTGTTTTGGTGTGTGTGTGTGTGTGTGTGTGTGTGTGTGTGTGTGTGTGTGTGTGTGTGTGTGTGTGTGATATTTTTGTGGTTTAGAAGGTTTTTTTCACTCTGTAGTGAAGGAGTGCGAGCTGTGACTCAATGCTGGTTTGAAACGGCTCTCAGACTCACAGATTATTGCAGCTGCTGTCGCTCACACACACACACACACACACACACACACACACACACTTCAGTCTTACATTGTAACTGACTGTATTATTTTAGAAATCGTTTACTTTTAAAGGATTAGAGAGAAGAGACTGTGTGCTACAGTACCAAGTTTCTTTAGTGTGCTACTCTAAACAGAGAAAGTCTTTACTTCTGAGTGGAAGTTTGGGTTTAAAATAAATTTAGTCACATTTAAATATTATGTAAATAAATAACATACAGCAGAGTGAGCGCACTAGTGTCCCGAGCAGAGTGAGTGCACTAGTGTCCCGAGCAGAGTGAGCGCACTAGTGTCCCGAGCAGAGTGAGCGCACTAGTGTCCCGAGCAGAGTGAGTGCACTAGTGTCCCGAGCAGAGTGAGCGCACTAGTGTCCCGAGCAGAGTGAGCGCACTAGTGTCCCGAGCAGAGTGAGCGCACTAGTGTCCCGAGCAGAGTGAGCGCACTAGTGTCCCGAGCAGAGTGAGGGCACTAGTGTCCCGAGCAGAGTGAGGGCACTAGTGTCCCGAGCAGAGTGAGGGCACTAGTGTCCCGAGCAGAGTGAGCACACTAGTGTCCCGAGCAGAGTGAGCGCACTAGTGTCCCGAGCAGAGTGAGGGCACTAGTGTCCCGAGCAGAGTGAGCGCACTAGTGTCCCGAGCAGAGTGACCGCACTAGTGTCCCGAGCAGAGTGACCGCACTAGTGTCCCGAGCAGAGTGAGCGCACTAGTGTCCCGTCTAAATGGAGTGTCTGATCCATCAGAGTGTTTATCCATCCGTCTGTACACGATTCTATACATACACCATCCATCATTCATCTCCCTCTGTTCCTTTCCTTTCCTTCTTTCCTTCCTTTTTTTATTTAATCCTGGCATATTTATTTATTTATTTATTTAAAATGTATTTGAATATTTTCTTCCACATTTCTCCCTTTTCTTATTCCTTATTTTTCTTATTGCGTTCTTCCTTCTTCGTTCTTTCATCCTGTCCTTTCCTCACTCAGTAATTCCTTGCTTCCTTCTTCTTTTCTTCTTTTCCGTTCCTAATTCCTTCTTTTATTCCCTTACTATCTATTCTATCTTCCTGTCCGTATCGTTCTTTTCCGTTCTATATTGCTTGCATCTTTTCTGTATCCTTTCTTTCCTCTCTCTCTTTCCTGTTCTTCACACTGTTCCATTACTCAGGGGCTTTAGTCAGGTTTCTGTTCTGACAAAGAAAGAATGTTGATCTCGCACAATTTGGTGAAAAGGGTTTTTTCAGAATAGAGAAATATTGAAACTCCTGTCTACACACACACACACACACACACACACACACACACTCAGATGCTGTAGAAAGAGATACTGTAAGAGAGGTGTATTGCTCAATACTGTATACTTTGAATGACACACACTTTCCTGTAAGACTGGTCCTTGTGTGTGTGTGTGTGTGTGTGTGTGTGTGTGTGTCCGTCCTCCTCATGTTACTTTCACTCAAATCTATCAAACAACTCTCTAATCCTGTCTGACTCAGCCTGTGTGTGTGTGTGTGTGTGTGTGTGTGTGTGTGTGTGTGTGAGACTCAGATGAAGTCATTCTCTCACACACTTACATTCACTTTGAACAAAGACACCAGATCAGATTACACGTACACTATCAGGTGTGTTAGTGATGTCATCAGGAGCACGTGGTGACTCGGGTCTCTGGGTGACAGTCAGAACTTCTCCACAGAACTGAACTGAAACATTCCAGAACTTTAACCTGATTTCACTCCAACGTTTCACAGGAAAGTTTCAGATTTACACACTAACTGAAACTGAGGTTTCACCATCACGAGTGAGTCAACGTCAAACTTCTGATAACATGCACTCCTCTTCATTCATTCTTTCCTTCTGCTCCCTTCTATCACTCTTTCCTTCCTATCTCGGGTCCCTCCTTCCTTCGCTCCTAAATATTTCTGTCCCTGTTACTCATTTCCTTCCTTCCTTCCATGCTTTCGTTGGTCCTTCTTTCTTTCCTGTCCTTATTCTCTTCTCTCTGTCCTCCTTCTTTCTTTCTTTCTTTCTTTCTTTCTTTCTTTCTTTCTTTCTTTCTTTCTTTCTTTCTTTCTTTCTTCCTTGCTATATCTCTGTCCCTAGTACTCACTTCCTTCCTTCCTTCCTGTCCTTATGTTTTTCTTTCCGTCCTTTCTTCCGTCCTTCCTTCTTGTCCTCATTCTTCCTTTCTGTCCTCATTCTTTTTCCCTTTCTTCCTTCCTGTCCTAATTTCTTTCATTCACTCCTTTCTTTCTTATTCTTTCTCTTCCTTCTGTCCTAACTTTCTGTCCTCATTCCTTATGCCCTTCCTTCATTTTTACTCCTTTACTCATTTCATTGTCTAATTCTTCTTTCTTTGTTCTTTTATCTTCTTACTTTTCTGTCCTCTTTCTTTTAGTCCTTCTTCCTTTCCTCTCTGTCCTTCTTACTTCCCTTTATTCTTTAACTCATTTCATTCCATATCTTTTCATTCTGTGTTTCCTTTTTTCTTTCATTCTTTCTTTTCTTTTACCATCTTTCTTTTCTGTCCTTATTCCTTCTTAAATTTCATTCCTTTCCTTTTCTCATATTTACTTCCTTAGTCACGGCTTTTCCTTCCTGTTAGCTTCTTACATTCTATTTCACTTAGTTAGGAAATTGTTTGAATATGTTTGAAACCTGTAGCTTGTGTCCCGCTCTTCCTGCTGAGACGAGGCTACAAATGTCTGCACCTCAAACAGTGCACTATGTACAAAACAGAGAAAGAACTCAGACACTGACTTTTTTCTTTTAATGGATATTGAAACACAGCCGGCGGGTCGTGTCCCGATTTGTTTGTTTTGTGATCAGTGCGAAATTTGTTCAGAACCTACATACAGCACAGTGTCAAAATAACATCTGATCTGTGCTTGTTTTCTCTTATTAGGCCTCACACACACACACACACACACACACACACACACACACACACACACACACACACACACACATACAAGCCTTCAGCAAAGGAGTCTCTATTTAAAGCTGGTGCTCTTTGATAATAGGTACAGGGATGATATGTGTGAGCTGTCGCTTCTGCACACACACACACACACACACACGCACACACACACACACACACACACACACACACACACACACACACACACACACAGACAAGCGAGCAGCAGGTGCATTATTAGTCCTGATGAGGTTGAGGCGTGTGCCGGGGCTCCATGTGTTCGTCTTGTTTTTCACAAATCAAACAAACAAACCAACAAACAAACATAACAATGCGGCGCTCATTTTCAGATCCAACTCCAATTTCTTTCTCATTTTCTTTTGCTCCAATCTCTCTCTCTTTCTCTCTCTCACTCTCTCCTAAACACACACACACACACACACACACACACACACACACACACACACACGCACACACAAACAGTGACTCACCATCTTTCTCATCAGAAGGTTTTTTTTATGAGTGTTTTACTTTATTTTAAGGTTTAATTGTAAAGCCACAGGCTGCTTCGAATCTTCTGTAGTGTTTCAACATCATCACATGCAACACAATCATCAGCAACCTGAAACTTCATTACACACATCACACATCCTGATCACAAACACACATCACAAACAGGAGGGGAAGCACTGATGTTTTCTGATACAGGGAAGTTGTGTTGTTGTTTTTTTGTTTGTTTTTATAAGACAAGATCGAATGAGGGAAGGTAGGGAATAAGGAAGCAATGAAAGAAGGAAGGAAAAATGGAATAATAATGAGAAACGAGAGTGTGTGTGACTGCTGAGTGAGAGTGTGGAGTGAGAGTGAGAAAATGTATAGTAAGAGTGTGAGTGTGAGTGAGAGTGGGTGTAGTGAGTGTGTGGAGTGAGAGTGTGGAGTGAGAGTGAGTGTGTGGAGTGAGAGTGTAAAGTGAGTGGAGTGTGGAGTGTGTGAAGTGAGAGTGTGGAGGGTGAGTGTGGAGTGTGTGGAGTGAGTGTGTGGAGTTAGAGTGAGTGTGTGGAGTGAGTGTGTGGAGTGAGAGTGAGTGTATGGAGTGAGAGTGTAAAGTGAGTGGAGTGTGGAGTGTGTGAAGTGAGAGTGTGGTATGAGAGTGTGGAGTGAGAGTTTGGAGGGTGAGTGTGGAGTGAGAATGTGGAGTGTGTGAAGTGAGGGTGTGGAGTGGGAGTGTAGAGTGAGAGTGTGGAGTGTGAGGAGTGAGAGTGTGGAGTGTGTGGAGTGAGAGTGTGGAGTGTGAGGAGTGAGAGTGTGGAGTAAGAGTGTGGAGTGTGTGTGGAGTGAGAGTGTGAAGTGAGAGTGTGAGAGACTGTGGAGTGAGTGTGGAGTGTGTGGAGTGAGAGTGTGGAGTAAGATTTACAGTTTTAAACATTTACAAATTTTCCTGACGCACACTGGTTCAGAGCCTCTTTCAAAATGATGGTGAACATCTAGAGCTTTTTATTAAGAACGTGTGCTAATGTAGCGTGTGGAAACTGCCCCAGGGTGTGTGCTACCTCAACAAACACTAACACTACACTAACAAGACCACAGAACACTTCTGAATACTTCATTTCTGAGAGTGTGGAGTGAGAGTGTGGAGTGTGAAGAGTGTGTGTGTGTGTGGATTGAGAGTGTGGAGTGAGTGGAGTGAGAGGAGTGAGAGTGTGGAGTGAGTGGAGTGAGAGTGTGGAGTGTGTGGAATGAGAGTGTGAAGTGAGAGTGTGGAGTGAAAGTGTGGAGTGTGAGGAGTGAGAGTGTGGAGTGTGTGGAGTGAGAGTGTGGAGTGTGTGGAATGAGAGTGTGAAGTGAGAGTGTGGAGTGAAAGTGTGGAATGAGAGTGTGGAGTGAGTGGAGTGAGAGTGTGGAGTGAGAGTGTGGAGTGAGAGTGTGGAATGTGTGAAGTGAGAGTGTGGAGTGAGAATATGGAGTGAGTGTGTGTGGAATGAGAGTGTGGAGTGTGTGGAGTGAGTGTGTGGAGTGTGTGGAGTGAGAGTGTGGAATGTGTGGAGTGAGAGTGTGGAGTGAGAATGTGGAGTGAGTCTGTGGAATGAGAGTGTGGAATGTGTGGAGTGAGAGTGTGGAGTGTGTGGAGTGAGAGTGTGGAGAGTGTGGGGTGAGAGTGTGAAATGAGAGTGTGGAGTGAGTGTGTGGAGTGAGAGTGTGGAGTGAGAGTGTGGAGTGTGTGGAGTGAGAGTGTGGAGTGTGTGGAGTGTGTGTGGAGTGTGTGAAGTGAGAGTGTGGAGTGTGTGGAGTGAGAGTGTGGAGTGAGAGTGTGGAGTGTGTGGAGTGAGAGTGTGGAGTGTGTGGAGTGAGAGTGTGGAGTGAGTGGAGTGAGAGTGTGTGTTGGGTGGGTGTGGTGGGGTGGGGGAGTGAAGTGTGAGTGTGTGAGTGATGGTTGGGGTGGTTGGTTGTGTGGAGTGAGAGTGTGGAGTGTGTGTAGTGAGAGTGTGGAGTGAGTGGAGTGAGAATGTGGAGTGAGAATGTGGAGTGAGATTTGCAGTTTTATACATTTCCTTTTCTCTTTGTAATTTGCTCTTGTAAATGTATTTTTTTCTGAAGAGTTTTCTGAAGTTGCTGTTTATTGTTGTTATCATTTGTCCTTCAATATTTCTCATAAATAAAAAGTCTTCTTTTAGTTGTTTATGTTTTCGATCGAATAAAATCCTGTGCATTTAATAAAGACAAATGACAAATGAAAAAAAGACCTTGACCTCCGCTGAGAAAAAAGCGATAAAAAACAATAAAAATGCTGCATATAAAAGAACAAAGAGAAAAAGAGCGAGAAAGAGAGAGAGAGAGAGAGAGAGAGAGAGAGAGAGAGAGAGAGTGAGCGAGAGCGAGAGAGGGAGTTAGTGAGAGAGAGATAGGGAGTGAGTAAGAGAGAGAGAGGGAGTGAGCGAGAGAGAGAGGGAGGGAGAGTGAGAAAGAGAGAGAGAGGAAGAGGGAGAGAGCAGTTAAACGAGTGGTCTGTATGGGAGGATGGTTCTAGCTTGTGTAACAGATTAGTGTGTTTGAACACTGAATGTGTTTGTGCTTTACAGCCGTGTGGTTTGTTTTAATCACCATGTTACTGTTAAACCCACAGTACGTGATCCTTTAAAGCACTAAATTCATCTACTGGCGTTTTTTTAAAACCCAAAACTACACTAATGGAACATTTTAATCAAACCGTAACTGAACACAATATTTTAAAGGAACCAGATGAACACCATCAGCGCCTGGCGGGTGGAAGTCGGGGAGCCGACGGCTTTCAAACTTTTCCGAATTTTCCTGACGCACACTGGTTCAGATCCGCTTTCGAAACGATGGTGAACATCTAGAGCTTTTTATTAAGAACGTGTGCTAATGTAGCGAGTAGAAACTGCCCCAGGGTGTGTGCTAACTCAACAAACACTAACACTACACTAACAAGACCACAGAACGCTTCTGAATACTGAAATCTGAACAGACTAAGTGTCTAATCTCCCTCAGATCTGATCTACTGATACATCCATGCTTTTACTCTTTCATTCATGTTTACTGAACACTCAGCCAACATTCCTCCATTCCTACTACACACCCTTCTTCTTCTTTCTTTCTTTCTTTCTTTCTTTCTTTCTTTCTTTCTTTCTTTCTTTCTTTCTTCCTTGCCTTCTTTCCTTTCTCCTTTCCTTCCTTCTTTTTCTTATTCCTTCCTTTCTGGCTCCTTAACTTCCATCATTATCATGTCTTTCCCTTCAATCTTTTTCCTTTCTTTTTATTATTACTTCTGATTATTTCTTCCTTTTCTCATTCATTTACCATTCCATCTTCTTTCCTTCTATCCGTATTTTCCTTCCTTCCTTCCTTCCTTGATTCAGGAACTAAACTATATCTTCTTCTTCTTCTTCTTCTTCTTCTTCTTCTTCTTCTTCTTCTCTCCTCAGGTCCTCTGTCAGACGTTCAGATGTGGTGAGTAATGACTGAGATCAGATGATCAGATGAATAGATTTATTTTTTTCTCTCTGTTAAATCCTACACTAAAGCAGATTTTCCTCCAGAGGACACGTTATTATGGCCCGAGGCTAATCTCCGTCCCGAGCTCAGCGTGGCAGCAGATCCCCTGGTGTGGCGCTTATCCAATATCCAACATTCATCCTCTGATGTTGGCTCAGCCTCGTAATCAAGTTAGGAGCAATCTGAAGTCCAATCGATTTGTTCTGTGAACAGAGAAACCAGGCGGCGATGACGGCCATCTCTGCTTGTCCTGTCCTCCTGATTTGTGTGCCTCCAGTTCATTTATGAGCTCTTGTCATTTCACTTCTTCACCCTTTAATATTAAAATCCTTTCTGCCTTTCCATGTGTGTCTGCTCACCCATCTCTCTCTCTCTCTCTCTCTCTCTCTCTCTCTGATGAGTCGCCTCTTATGTCATACAATCAGCCCTGAGTCAGGTGCAGTAGTGCTTACAATCAAACCCCCACCATACCTTTTTCATCTTCCTCTTATCTTCCTCTCTCCCTCTGAAAATGCTTTACAGCTGTCATTCACAACATTTCTGCTAAAAGTTTTCTTTCTTTTATTCTATCTATCTATCTATCTATCTATCTATCTATCTATCTCTGTCTGTCTGTGTGAAAGAGAAAAACATTTAACTTAAACATATAGATAGATAGATAGATAGATAGATAGATAGATAGATAGATAGATAGATAGATAGATAGAAAGACTGTGTGTATGTGTTTGTGTGTGTGTGAGACACATTCATTGACATTGTAAACACTACTTAATCACCCAGTACACAGCGAGTAAGACAATATACTTGTGTAGACCTTTGTGTTGACACAGTAAACCCCATAGACTCACACACACACACTCACACACACACACACACACACACACACACACACACACACACACACACACACACACACAGACACACACAGACTTCAATCCTATTATTTATGAAGCTGTCCTTCTGCATCTCTGCCTCTCTTTCCTTCCCGCCATCCTTTTACCCATTCACCCATCTCCGGTTTCCCTTTCTTGATTTATCATATGCTCCACCTCTCAACGCTCCTGCCATCTCATACTTTCATCCCTTGCTCCACTCGTCCCTAACGCCATCTTATCCTCTTATTTTTCTCTCCACTTGTCCTTTGCTCCATCTCATCCTCTCATCCCTTTCTCCACTCAGCTCTCACTCCATGTTATCTTCTCATCTCTCTCTTCACTCATCTCTGACTCATGACATCTTCTAATCGCTCTCACACTCCATGTCATCTTCTCATCCCTTGCTACAATCATCCCTCCCTACATCTCATCCTCCAATCCCTCTCTCCACTCGTTTTTCACTCGATTTCATCCACTTATCTGAACCTAAAGGTTGTTGTGTCTCCTCACTGACTCCCATCTTCTGTGTACCAAATATTTTAATGTTTCATCTCTTCAACACATCCAAGGATGACTCTCTCTCTCTCTCTCTCTCTCTCTCTCTCTCTCTCTCTCTCTCCCCCTTATTTCTTTCTCTTCATCCCTTGCTCCCCCACTTATTTGCCTATTCTCTTTTATGTCCATTGCATCTTGTTGATTAGCTCCATCAAGCAAACATGGAGAAGTTGTTTATGTCCTCGATGCATGTAAATATTTTAAACAACTCTGCCTTCATGTTGTCACTGCGGCATCTGTGTGGGTGTGTGCGTGTGTATGTGTGTGTGTGTAATCCTTGTAAATTAACAACAACAAAAAAAGGCCAAAACATCAATCACCCACAGAGGTTCGATATTGTTGTACTTTTTTAATTGTCGTTCCTTTTTGTTGTTCAGAGCAAATGATTTTACAACAAAACTTACACTGGACACGTTTTACATCTTAATCTGACTGTCCGTGCTAGCATTCATGCTAAAACATGACAAAAGGATTTCTGACAGGAATTTGAGCTTTTACACATAAATGATTCAAATCACTGTTATTGCTACTTAAAGAAATTTCTGACAGGAATATTAAACCTTGATTAAAATGACTACAATCTTTATGTTAGTCTAGTTTGCTAGCTAAAATATGCTAATGTGCTAGTATTTCTGAAAGGAATTTTATACTATAATCAAAAATGATTAAATCTAACTATTAGTGTGCTAGCTTGCTAAGACAAAATCTTTAACATAAATGATTAAAATTGCTGTTATCGCTAGTTAGCTAGCTAATATAAGCTAATTTGAATTTACACTTTACAATTTATAGTATCTTTACTGTTATAGTTAGCTTGCTAGCAAATGATACTAATATGAAAGGATTTCTGACAGGAATTTTACACTTTAAATATAAATAATCATAATTCTCAATAGTATTACTAGCTTGTTAGCCAAATGCTAACTTTGACAGGATTTCTGAAAGAAATGTTAGATAGTGACACAGTTACAGCACTGACACTGAAAATTAAACGAGTTGTTGCTATAGAAACGATAATGTAGTTATGTTAGCAAGTCCCTTAACACTTTCTGTTCCAGCCGAGCTTTATCATGACTGACTGGCCGCTCTGACACCAACTTCCTTAGCTGATATATTCGAAGAAAAGTATTTCACAGTGTTGCAACATATATGTGATGAAAAAAAACATGTCTTCTTTATATGAGCCTTAATATCAGCTTTGCTAACAAAGTACAAGTGTCTTGCTATGTTGTGGTGACGTTGGTTAGACTTCTGAACTGTTCTAAAAAAAAAAAAATAAAGTGGTAATTGGTAATGACTCCTAATGACCAAAGCTCCATGATCATCCCTCCTGCTTTCATTCTCTTCACATGTCTCTGAAGGCTGTGTTCAGATCCTCCCAGGCATCACTCTCAAACAAATCTCAGTCATTCTGGCAAACTAAATGAGCACAGCTAAATTGGAGACGCAGTAATGGGCTTGGAAATCAACATCAGAGCGGCGATTAATCTAGCTCTGCCACTCGTGTGTTTGTGTCCTCAGGGAGCACGTTCTATCAGAATCGAATCACAATGCTGTCTGGCCCGTAATAAAGACAGAAGACACTGACTTGATGGTTGTGTACCAGAAAGTATAAAGAACTTTGAGAGACGTGAAAATGGCGGCTTTGTCAAAAGCTTTATGGGATTTCTATGTGTTTTGAAAGATGTAAAATAAAAAAGACTGCTGTTGTGGTGGAGCTGAAACGGATGTTTATTTAGCTTTCAGGTCAAGATGGACCAGCACTGACCTAAAAGAGACAAATGATGTCTTTTTGTGTGCCAGTAACTAAGGCTGAAAAGTTAATGGATGTCCATTTGGTCATTTTGTGGTTGCTATGGTGTGTGAGTGTGTACTGTATTTATCTCTTCAGGGAGACTGCAGCTTGTTCATACATTGCTATAATGAGTCTCCTTGGTGCTTTTGTCCTCACAGGGATAGATTGAAACATATAGAAAAGACTTTAATTAGGAGTCATAAACATTTGGACTTGGTGTGTGTGTGTGTGTGTGTGTGTGAGAGAGAGAGAGAGAGAGAGAGAGAGAGCTATGGTGTGCATGTGCTATAAAAAAATATTCACATGTAATCTTCAGTAGCAGCAAAAAGATGTGTTTGGTTTATAGGCCGCTTTTTGTCCCAGAGGTCAATGCAGGTCAAATACCGGCATAAATAAAGATATGTTTCTCTGTTCCCGTATTCTATTGGAGAGAATTCCTGTGGTATGCCTTAATAAGGTAAAAGTATGTAAATGTAAAATGTACTTTAATTTTTTTTCAATTGAAAACTTGTACTCTTATTTACATTTAAAACAAAATAGATGTACTTTTCACCATTTGCTTTTGTATTTAGACCTTCAAAGTATCTACAAATGACAAAGTTCTCAAGAATCCATTTTATCATCTGTGTCGATCTTCATATGTTATACAGTGTAGTTAGCCCTATAGCTAACTGCATGCTTAGAAAACCCACTGGACTGGTTAAGGTAAGTTTCCTTAATTTGCTAACTTTAACTGGCTACATTTATCATTAAGTTAAGCTACATTAAGTTAATCAGTTTTCTTTGTAAACACCAAATTTAACTAGCATAACTTTTTTACAAGCTAACATTTATGTTTAGCCACACATCAAATACTAGCAAAATTTTACTTCAGATTAATTCACTTGTGAGGCATCAAACACAAGAGCAGCAAATGTATTAAGATTGTCTGAAGTTTAAAACAGTTTCAGCTACATAATAAAAGTTCTTTTTTCACACGACACGTATTTTATCTCTTAAAACAACTACATGTTTAAAGATGGCAACATTATATAATAATTATGAATAACGCTAAAAGCATTATCTGTGCATTAAGTTTTTTTAAATTTTTCAATCTTGATAAAACAGCCACTGTGACTAACCAACATCACACAATGTGTGTTTGCTAGCATGCTAATTAACCTTGCATTGGCCAAGATGTTTAGAAATCCACAACCCATGTAGCATGAAAGAAAATAAACATGTATTTCAGCTGATTACAAAATCAAGTTCCATGAACGTGAACTTTAGATAGTGTGAAATTTAATTCCTGTCTCCTGTTTGATTTCTACTCTGACTGATGTCACAGCTGTCAGGCTGTCAGTGAGGTACGAGTGCTGCCATGTTCTCAGCTCTTTATCCACTTATTCATATGGATTAGCAAAGAGAGGTCTATTTTCAGCATTTCAGTACTTAATATGTGTGTTTTAACAATCTGAGCCATAAACACGATAAACACAATAAACACTATAAACAACATACACACTGTATACACTAAAAGCACCATAAACACTATGAATACCATATACAGAATAAACACCATATACAGCACAAATACCATACACACAATAAAAACTATATACACTAAAACACCATAAACACTATAAATATCACATAAACTATAAACACTATAAACAACATATACATTAAAAACACCACAAATACCATATACACAATAAACACTATAGAAAACAGATATACTGTATACACTAAAACACCATACACACCATAAATAGTCCATACACCATAACCACCACAAATACTATATACACCGTTAACACACTAAATACTATATACACAAAAACACTATAAACAACACCTATACTGTATTCACAAAAACACCATACACACCATAAATAGTGAATACAGCATAAACACCACAAATACCATAAACACAATAAACACTTCAAACAACATATACTGTAAAACACCATAAACGCTATAAACATCATACACAGCACTCACTCACTCTCACTTATTTTCTACCGCTTATCCGAACTACATCGGGTCACGGGGAGCCTGTGCCTATCTCAGGCGTCATCGGGCATCAAGGCAGGATACACCCTGGATGGAGTGCCAACCCATCGCAGGGCACACACACACACTCTCATTCACTCACACAATCACACACTACGGACAATTTTCCAGAGATGCCAATCAACCTACTGTACCATGCATGTCTTTGGACCGGGGGAAGAAACCAGAGTACCCAGGGGAAACCCCCGAGGTACGGGGAGAACATGCAAACTCCACACACACAAGGCGGAGGCGGGATTCGAACCCCCAACCCTGGAGGTGTGAGGCGAACGTGCTAACCACTAAGCCACTGTGCCGCTCTTCATAAACAGCAAAAATACCATAAAGAAGATATATACCATAAACACCATAAACACCAAAGACTCCACATACTGTACACACCTTCCATACCCTGGAAGGATTGTTAAATGTAGGAAGAATCCCTCATGATGAACAGATCTTAACACCATGTAGAAATATCAGAATACACTGTTATGACATTATTATTATGATTATATAACTGTGGAGTTTTTCCAAGACCTTAATCATCTCACAACTCTATTCAAATGGACTTTAGAAATAAGTTGGAAATTGAACTGAGTGGTGTTTTTTTTTATTTTTTTTTTTATGAGTAAATGTGAGAGCAGTCGACCTGTAGCTTTCAAAATCCTATCCAAATGAAAAGGTCAGAATGTCTAGAACAGCACACATTTTATTCTTTCACATTCACAATACCGTACATTATACACCAACACAAAGACTTCTTTGTTTGTCCAAATCTCTCTAGGCTTCCACAATGGTGCATTAAAATGACCATTTTTCATATGTGTTGGTGTGATTTGATAATGTTCCTGCATATTTAATGCTTGGCAAACGTCTCTCTTTTCTCTCTGTACTGTGTTTGTTAGCGTGTTACAGAGGTATAATTCAGCTCGGATGGCTTATACGATAAATAATTAAGAAAGCTTTAAATGACTCTCTCCTGACTCCGGAGGCAGACGCGAGAGCGGCGGCCATGAGAACATTACAAGCTGGAAACTCTCTCTGCCGAGAGCGATAATGCCTGACGTTCAAAGGAACTTCAATTCCACATATTTCTGCGTATGATGAATAATTAATGAACGCTACAGACGTCTACCGCTTAGATGAGTCGATTGTACTCGGCTCTTTGTGGGGAGCAAAAATTTTCCCGCAAGGACGAGAATCACTTCGACACGGTGAGGTTTTAGAGTTCAGGGGCTTGTTTGGAGTTTAGTTTTAGGGTGAAGATTTGGGATTTTTTTTCTAATGAAGAATTTGCAGCAGCGTTTATGGTTCATTTCTATGGTTATTTATTTTTCAGTGCAACGCGTAAAGTTTCTACCTCACAGCTTCAGGGATTCATCAGACATCACTCGCTTCATATAAAAAACACCACAATGGATTTTTATCAAGAACCAGTTAGAACTGTTCAGTGAAAAGAACGCAGTTGGCTTCTGAAATTTCATCAAAAACACTGCGTTATAAAAAAAACAACGAAACTCCTCCAGCTTATCCGAGTGTTTCATCATTTCACTTTGAATTATTTCACCAAATTAATCCACTATTTAATCTTCACTCTTAAAAATAAAGGTGCCAGGAAGAAGCAGAAATGGTTCAGAAACTGAAGCAGAAACTTTTTCAGTTCCCCCAAGAACCTTTAATTAAATGGTTCTTAAAAGATGCCTTTTTCCTTATTACCATAAAAATACCTTTTTATATCCTAAAGAACCTTCTTCCACTACAGAGAACATTCTGTACAATGGAAACATCTCATGGATGTTAAAGGTTCTTTACAGAACCATCCGCCCTGACAGAGAACCATTGAAGAACCTTTCTTTTTAAGAGCCCCAACATTTGACAGCATTATGTACAAACAGATAAAACTCTCCAATCTTACTTTTAGAAGCTTAATGGGGGAAAAGTTCAGAACCCAAGGAACCACTTTTTTTTTTTTTTTTACACATTTTTTAGTTTCTTCTGGAATTTCAGGTTTCCTTCCACCTTGCAAAAAATGTGAATTAAGGTGAATTATCTAGCTAAAATAAACTTGGATATCTTTGGATGGGGGGGTGGCTTAGTGGTTAGCACGTTCGCATCACACCTCCAGCGTTGGGGGTTCGATTCCCACCTCCGCCTTGTGTGTGTGGAGTTTGCATGTTCTCCCCGTGCCTCGGGGGTTTCCTCCGGGTACTCTGGTTTCCTCCCCCGGTCCAAAGACATGCATGGTAGGTTGATTGTCATCTCTGGAAAATTGTCCCTAGTGTGTGATTGCGTGAGTGAATGAGAGTGTGTGTGTGTGTGCCCTGCGATGGGTTGGCACTCCGTCCAGGGTGTATCCTGCCTTGATGCCCGATGACGCCTGAGATAGGCACAGGCTCCCCGTGACCCGAGGTAGTTTGGATAAGCGGTAGAAAATGACTGACTGACTGAACTTTGGATTGGTTTCCTAATACCTTGACTTTAACGTTGCTTAGTAACCAAATCTTAATGTTAGCAGTAGATGGTCATTAATAATAATTTGAACTGA
>NC_083471.1:25532961-25550461 GCF_030014155.1 Tachysurus vachellii | reverse complement strand
ATCCCTCGATGATCTCCACAAGACACAACATCAGGTCCTTCTAAACCTCATTACCTGATGGTCCAGCGTGAATGCTCTCCTTCACACACGTCCCCAGCTGCCAGGTCCAGCAGCACATCACTGGTTCCTAAGGTACATTACTGTATGGCCTCATTTCCGTGTTTCAGTGTTTTAAATCATGAGCTCCTTAAAATACGTATAAATATGGAACAGTGTGGAGTTTAAAATGTACCCAGGGCCTCGACTTCTGAACCAAGGACGAGCTGCTACTGGTATTCAAAACCATGGCAACTGTCCTGAACCACCAGTCTATCTATCTATCTATCTATCTATCTATCTATCTATCTATCTATCTATCTATCTATCTGTCTATCTGTCTGTCTGTCTGTCTGTCTGTCTGTTGATCTGCTGCTCTTTAAACCACAGGAAGTGAAACACAACACAACAATGTACAACAATAACAATAACACAATCCACACGAGACACACAGCTGGAGCTGAAAACTTTAATAAAGAGTCCTACTTTTTATCTCTTTATATTTACTTTGATTGTGATGTAAATCAAGGGAGTTCCTGTGGCTACTCACACACACACACACACACACACACACACACACACACACACACACACACACACACACACACACGAAGCTCTTGACCCATATCCGCCTGATTTTTTGCATAATATGCTGCTTGCACATGATTATCTGATTAGATTTGATCGCATTAGATTAGATTAGATCAGACTGAGTCCCTGCTTGCACAATGATCACATCGTCTGCTGTTAATATGACGGCTTCACCACCTGCAGTGATGCCACTCAAAAAAAATCTAATTATTCAGAGTCTCATATGGACAGATTACTGAAGTAATGATCAGTAACCTAATGACTGGTACTGTGTGTGTGTGTGTGTGTGTGTGTGTGTGTGTGTTTGTGTGCATGTTTGTGTTTGTGTATGTCTGTGTTTGTGTGTGTCTGTGTGTGTTTGTGTGTGTGTTTGTGTGTGTCTGTGTGTGTTTGTCTGTGTTTGTGTGTTTGTATGTGTGTGTGCGTTTGTGTGTTTGTGTGTGCGTGTGTGTTTCTTCTCATGTGCTGGAGGAAGGGCAGTTCAGGGTGGGAGACAGAGCTGAAGATAATGACAGAGGGAAATGAGACACAGCCGTGTGTAAACACTGTGAGACACACAGATGTACTCCAAGCTGAGTCTCTGTGTGTGTGTGTGTGTGTGTACTGAATCCCTGGTCTTTAGGTCATTGTGGTGTGATTTAGTGGTGTGTGTGTTTTATTTAGTGGTCTGTGTGTGTGTGAGTGTGTGTGTGTGTACTGAATCCCTGGTCTTTAGGTCATTGTGGTGTGATTTAGTGGTGTGTGTGTTTTATTTAGTGGTCTGTGTGTGTTTGTGTGTGTGTGTGTGTGTGTGTGTCTGCATGACTTTTCTTGCTCAGCAGTCCCGTGTTTGTGCCATGTGCCCGCTCCGACTCTGAATTTGATTCTGAAGGCGAAGGAAAAAAGGAAATCCTGCTCTGACATTTGACCTCAGATCTGCTGATCGCACAGCCTCTGAAAAAAAAAAACATAATTTGCTCCATTCGCGTCTCACACCTCAGTCTAGGTGTCGTTTCTTACATTGTTCTACTAATCCACATGACTTACACTGAGTTCTCCTCTAATACACTTGTATATATTTATACAAACCTTTATGTGGCTAAACCAGGATTTAGCTGAGTGTTGGAGTTACAGAGAGTGACACACTACATTGTTGGAGTTACAGAGAGTGACACACTACATTGTTGGAGTTACAGAGAGTGACACACTACATTGTTGGAGTTACAGAGAGTGACACACTACATTGTTGGAGTTACAGAGAGTGACACACTACATTGTTGGAGTTACAGAGAGTGACACACTACATTGTTGGAGTTACAGAGAGTGACACACTACATTGTTGGAGTTACAGAGAGTGACACACTACATTGTTGGAGTTACAGAGAGTGACACACTACATTGTTGGAGTTACAGAGAGTGACACACTACATTGTTGGAGTTACAGAGAGTGACACACTACATTGTTGGAGTTACAGAGAGTGACACACTACATTGTTGGAGTTACAGAGAGTGACACACTACATTGTTGGAGTTACAGAGAGTGACACACTACATTGTTGGAGTTACAGAGAGTGACACACTACACTGTTGGAGTTACAGAGAGTGACACACTACATTGTTGGAGTTACAGAGAGTGACACACTACATTGTTGGAGTTACAGAGAGTGACACACTACATTGTTGGAGTTACAGAGAGTGACACACTACATTGTTGGAGTTACAGAGAGTGACACACTACATTGTTGGAGTTACAGAGAGTGACACACTACATTGTTGGAGTTACAGAGTGACACACTACATTGTTGGTGTTACAGAGAGTGACACACTACATTGTTGGAGTTACAGAGAGTGACACACTACGCTGTTGGAGTTACAGAGAGTGACACACTACATTGTTGGAGTTACAGAGAGTGACACACTACATTGTTGGAGTTACAGAGAGTGACACACTACATTGTTGGAGTTACAGAGAGTGACACACTACACTGTTGGAGTTACAGAGAGTGACACACTACATTGTTGGAATTACAGAGAGTGACACACTACATTGTTGGAGTTACAGAGAGTGACACACTACATTGTTGGAATTACAGAGAGTGACACACTACATTGTTGGAGTTACAGAGAGTGACACACTACACTGTTGGAGTTGCAGAGAGTGACACACTACATTGTTAGAGTTGCAGAGAGTGACACACTACATTGTTGGTGTTACAGAGAGTGACACACTACATTGTTGGAGTTACAGAGAGTGACACACTACATTGTTAGAGTTGCAGAGAGTGACACACTACATTGTTGGTGTTACAGAGAGTGACACACTACATTGTTGGTGTTACAGAGAGTGACACACTACATTGTTGGAATTACAGAGAGTGACACACTACATTGTTGGAGTTACAGAGAGTGACACACTACATTGTTGGAATTACAGAGAGTGACACACTACATTGTTGGAGTTACAGAGAGTGACACACTACATTGTTGGAGTTACAGAGAGTGACACACTACATTGTTGGAGTTACAGAGAGTGACACTACATTGTTGGAGTTACAGAGAGTGACACACTACATTGTTGGAGTTACAGAGAGTGACACTACATTGTTGGAGTTACAGAGAGTGACACACTACACTGTTGGAGTTACAGAGTGACACACTGCATTGTTGGAGTTATAGAGAGTGACACACTACATTGTTGGAGTTACAGAGTGACACTACATTGTTGGAGTTACAGAGAGTGACACACTACATTGTTAGAGTTACAGAGAGTGACACACTACATTGTTGGAGTTACAGAGAGTGACACACTACATTGTTAGAGTTACAGAGAGTGACACACTACATTGTTGGAGTTACAGAGAGTGACACACTACATTGTTGGAGTTACAGAGAGTGACACTACATTGTTGGAGTTACAGAGAGTGACACACTACATTGTTGGAATTACAGAGAGTGACACACTACATTGTTGGAGTTACAGAGAGTGACACACTACATTGTTGGAGTTACAGAGAGTGACACTACATTGTTGGAGTTACAGAGAGTGACACACTACATTGTTGGTGTTACAGAGAGTGACACACTACATTGTTGGAGTTACAGAGAGTGACACACTACATTGTTGGAGTTACAGAGAGTGACACACTACATTGTTGGAGTTACAGAGAGTGACACTACATTGTTGGAGTTACAGAGAGTGACACACTACACTGTTGGAGTTACAGAGTGACACACTGCATTGTTGGAGTTATAGAGAGTGACACACTACATTGTTGGAGTTACAGAGTGACACTACATTGTTGGAGTTACAGAGAGTGACACACTACATTGTTAGAGTTACAGAGAGTGACACACTACATTGTTGGAGTTACAGAGAGTGACACACTACATTGTTGGAGTTACAGAGAGTGACACACTACATTGTTGGAGTTACAGAGAGTGACACTACTTTGTTAGAGTTACAGAGAGTGACACACTACATTGTTGGAGTTACAGAGAGTGACACACTACATTGTTGGAGTTACAGAGAGTGACACACTACATTGTTGGAGTTACAGAGAGTGACACACTACATTGTTGGAATTACAGAGAGTGACACTACATTGTTAGAGTTACAGAGAGTGACACACTACATTGTTGGAGTTACAGAGAGTGACACACTACATTGTTGGAGTTACAGAGAGTGACACACTACATTGTTGGAGTTACAGAGAGTGACACTACATTGTTGGAGTTACAGAGAGTGACACACTACATTGTTGGAGTTACAGAGAGTGACACACTACATTGTTGGAGTTACAGAGAGTGACACACTACATTGTTGGAGTTACAGAGAGTGACACACTACATTGTTGGAATTACAGAGAGTGACACACTACATTGTTGGAGTTACAGAGAGTGACACACTACATTGTTGGAGTTACAGAGAGTGACACACTACATTGTTGGAGTTACAGAGAGTGACACACTACAGTGTTGGAGTTACAGAGAGTGACACTACATTGTTGGAGTTACAGAGAGTGACACACTACATTGTTGGAGTTACAGAGAGTGACACACTACATTGTTGGAGTTACAGAGAGTGACACACTACATTGTAGTAACAGAGCATTAATCTCAGTAGCTACAGTGTGGAGAAATCAATCACAAAGTCGTAACAAAGTCAATAAGAAATAACCCGAACAAAAATGGCAGAATGGAGATTTTGTTCATTTATGTCCAAGTTTGGTGTGAGGGATTCTGAGGTATTTGTGTAGTGAAGACTTCCAGCGCCTCCATTAGTCTCTTTAGTTCCCAGGATGTTGTATTTCTTATATTTATAGTATTTGTATCTTATATGTATATTAGTTCTATCTTATGATGCTATATTTCCATAAATCTGTATCCCAGGGCTCCATATTCCCAGAATCCTATGTTACGATCCACTGTATTCCCAGAGGTCAGTATTCCAGGGGCTGATATTCCCATAATTCTGTATTCTGAAGCCCTATAATCCCAGAGTCCAGTATTCCAGGGCCCCATATTCCCACAATCCTATGTTATAATCCACTACATTCCCAGAGTCCTATCTTTAGTACTACATTCATATCTTAAGGATCCCTTCATTCCCTGGATGGTATGTTCCAAATGTGTATGTGTTACATATACATAAGGTCCATTGTTTAAATGATTTCACTATATGGCTAAAAGTATGTGCACCCCTGACCATGCCAGTAATACGTGCTCATACGTGAACACCTTGTTTCTGATTTATTCTCTTTTTTGCTGTTCTGATCAGCTCCAATCTTCTCTTCTGTTAAACCTTTCCACTAGATGTCAGAGCATGTCACTGGCGATTTCACACGTTTTACAAGAGCATTATGAGATCAGACACTGATGTTGAGATGCTGAGGAGACTCCAGTTCCAGTTCATCCCAAAGGTGTTCAGTGGGATTGAGTCAGAGTCAGGGCTCTGTGCAGGATCCTTCATCTCCACACCATATGTCTTCATGGAGCTCGGGGGCTTTGTGCACAGGAACATTGTCATGTTGGAGTATTCTTTGTGCTTCTTATCTCCAGTGAAGGTAAACTGTAACACTACAGCGTACGTCAACCTTCTGTACTAATGCGTACTTCAGATTTTTCAGGCGCGAAGAAGCACAAATAAATGTGTTGGTCAGGGGTGCACATACTTTTTGGCAATTTAGGATATAGTGCATGTGACATTTTAATTTCATGCAGTGATGTGTGTGTGTAGAGATTAAGATAAATGAATCGTAAGTTACAGACGATAAGAAAACATCTGTGATTAATTAAAGAAGTAAGAACGATACGCGGATGCTAGAGCTGATATCTAGTTAGCATGGGTCAGCAGGAAAAGGGTGGAGTGATACAAAGATCTGCAGCTTGTGTGTGTTAATAGTGCGCGCACACACACACACACACACACACACAAATCCAAGTGTCCTTGCTCCTCAAGGCTGAGAGTGTGTGTGGTGTTATCGGATCAGGAAGGCCAAACTTCCTGTCAGAGAATTCCTGGAAACGAGCGAAGGCTCACACAAAGCCAGGAAGAAAGAATGTGACGGAGAGAGAGAGCGAGAGAGCAGGTCAATCAGTGCTACACACACGCACACACACACACATGCACACACACACACACACACAGGTCAATCAATGCCATGGTCATGGTGCTTTCTATTAAGTTAGCATAAAGCAGTGCACACACACATACACACACACACACACACACACACACACACACACACACGCACACAGTCAGCCCCATAAAATATCGATCTTAAACTGAAAAATAGGAAGGAGTATAAATATTGGCACCCATACGCTCGATAATTACAATAATTGCAATATGATGATTCAGAGCTTTCACTCAGAGTACTCGATCCATCAAAGTCGGAAAATAGAAAAGTCGTTTCTACGGCAACACACAAACACTACTAATTTACGGTAGTTCAGGTTTGTGAACAGAAAGCTAATATTTTCTTTTGTTTATCGACTTGTTTTTAATCCGTTTCAGAAAACGGCACCTCTAACAGTCGCAGGTTTATATCGCGATACGTTAGCGTTTCTATGGCAATCGTTCACGAGTGCACGGAAGGGGTCGGCGAGATTTCTCTGGAAAACGGCAAGCTGTGTTTCTTTGTTCGATTAAGTTCAAGAGAGAGAGAAAAGAGGCAGGTGAGTGAGTGAGTGAGTGAGTGAGTGAGTGGCTGTTAAACGCTGCTGTGAGAACAGAAACTCATCTGTTTCTGGAATGTTCCACACTGTAAACAATAAACGGATTAAAATATAAAAAGAGTGACGTGACATTCATTGATACTTAAAACGACTGTAATCGAGGCATAAAACACTTTGGGAATTACTGGTGTTGGAAATGAACAAGTTTTTCTACTTCCTGGCACTTCCTGTTACAGAAGGGTGGGACTTCCTGTACTTTAGTCGCCATGTTTGTTATAAGATTTATATTTCAGCCAGTGAACTGTCTCTGGTGTCACACCCTGGACCTGTTAGTCCTCGATCCTCTGGCTGGAACGTGGTGAGAAAGTGAAGTGCGGCTGGTTTTCTGCTGTGTGTGTGTCAATATATCAATATTTCATAGAAAAGAACAGAAATCTGCAGGGCTCTGAGAAATTCGACCTTCAGCTGATGCTGCAACAAATCGGCCTGACTTGTAGAACACAGTGTGTGTGTGTGTGTGTGTGTGTGTGTGTGTGTGTGTGTGTGTGTGTGTGTGCTGAGGTTACGGTAAGGTCTCTTAGAAATGAATTTGTCGTGCACCACATAAACAGACAAGGGGTATCACTGTTTGTGTGTGTGTGTATGTGTGTGTTTGTGTGTGTGGTTGTGTGTGTTTGCATCCAACTCTGTGTTATGTAGTATTTGATATTGTGCATCTGTTTTCTGTTTGTGTGTGCATGCATACAGTTTTTTTGTCTTATTGTGTGTCTGTTTTTATTTCTGAGTGTGTGTGTGTGTGTGTGTGTGTGTGTGTGTGAGAGAGAGAGAGAGAGAGAGAGAGCGCAGAGCAGCAGCTGTGTTAGATCACTTGAGTGAAGGAAGAGTTTAAACTTTGGAAGACCACAATAAAGTGCTTTCTCTCTCTCTCTCTCTCTCTCTCTCTATCTCTCTCTCCCTCTCTATCTATCTCTCTCTCTCTCACACACACACGAGTGTGTGACATAAACATGCCGTGAGAGATAAAATTAATGCAAGTTTTTAACTATTTCTGAGGACCAAATATCCCCATAATGATAAGAACACCACACACACACACACACACACACACACACAGAGGGAGAGGTTGAGAGGTGATGGAAAAGTTCCATTGAAAAGTACCTCTAAGATAAGTCTGGCTGATTTATTCAACCAATCTGCATTTGAATAATTCTTCTTTCCCTACTGAATAAAATAAGGCACTTTCATTCGTGAGAGCCACACACACACACACACACACACACACACACACACACACAGTCATTGTCTCTCTCCTATTTTCCTCAAACACTTCTTTTTAATTTGAAAATCAATGTCAGTTTTGGACTGTGTAAGGGGAAAAACACACATACACACACACCTCTTTCTCTTTCACACACACACACACACACACACACACACACACACACACACACACACACAGACGCATGCACGCACGCACGCACACACACACACACCTCTCTCTCTATGGAGGTACAGCAGCTCAGAACCTTTCCTCCATTAGCCAGACACCCCAACACACAAACACACAAACACACTCACATACACACACACATTATAAACATTAAGCTAATTATTCAATAGACAGAGAGACACTGTGATCATTACAGCCGCATTAATACAGAGAGGGGGGGGGGGGGTTCAGTAATAAAGCCCATGCTGCATGACAGCTGTCTCACTGACATAACTCCACATGATGTCAAGCTGAAGTGTCTTTCAAAAGGGCTCCGATCAAGAGGAATGATATCACTCTTATTTCTGTTACCTAGTTAATTTCTCTCTCACACACACACACATGCACACACAAACACACACACACACACACACACACACACACACACACACACACACACACACACACACACTGGATTATGAAGGTTGCTTGGTTCACTTTAGTTTGCTAGTTGACGTTAGTTGATTACAGTTTACTAGTTGACTTTGGTTTGCTAGTGTGTGCTAGTTTGCTAGCTAGCTTTGGTTCAGAGATTAGTTTGATTCACTTCGGTTCTCTAGTTAATTTGGGTTCTCTAATTATTTATTAATTTAACTTATTTTCTTTTTTAATTCATGTAGATTTGGAAAATTAGCAATAATTCAGAATAACTATTCAGGAGACGAACACTAATATGATCATTACCTCATCAGTATAACTTTCAGAAAGCTAGTGTAATTAGAACATGTTAAAAACCTAGCATTCATAAAGCTTTATAATGCTAACATACATTATATCTGATCATCTACAAATAAATACGTTGGATACAGCTGTTATTAAGTTACTCTGCTTTCTCAGCCTCTATTTCCCCACCTACAATGTTAAAGCTAGCATCCTGTATTGCAGTTGGTCTTAACACTCACTCGCCACCCGCAATCTAACACACTTAACACTCACCGCACATCTGCCAGACAGCAGCTGCAATACAAAGGAGGTTCTCGCTTTAATGCACACCAACTTTAGATAAAGGTTTAAATGCAACTGAATTAGTTTCCTGCCTGAAAGCTGAATGCTAATGTGAACAAAGCTTCCTCTGAACAGATACACGTTCAGAACAAAAAGCCAAAATCAAAGTCTCTTTCTCTAAATGATTAAAGATGGTCTTTGAAAGGAAAATAGCTTCTAAATAAATAAATAATACATATCTTCAATTCCTTGATGGATGACATTATTTGTTCCACGTTAACATAAACTACCACATCTGATTATGGCTTTATCCTAAGAACTATATCCAGGAAACATTAGGAACTTTAGCATAGCAATTTTGGTCAAGGGACTTTAAAGCAGTAACTTTATCCCAGTAACTTTATCCCAGTAACTTTATCCCAGTAACTTTACTCGGGAATTTGAACTTAATACAAATAACCCAGGAACTTTAACAAAACATTTTTAGTCAAGGAACTAGAATTTTTATCAAACCAGAAACTTTCATCCAAGAACTTTAGCTATGTTTATTAACCTTATCCTAGCTATTTTATTAAAGAATTTTAATCAGGATCTTTAACCCAGTAGATTTAGCAACAAAGTCTAGCCTCGCCATTTTAGCCAAGAAAGTTAAACCCGGTTACATAATCAAACAGAGTTGAATTCAGAAAATTATTAATTCAAAAATTAAGGGCTTTAACATAGCTACTTCAAGCAAAGAATCTTAGGCAAGAAGCTTTAAATCGGTCGCTTTTATCCGGTCCCTTCAACCCAGGAAAATCAGCACAATTATTGATTCAACACAAGAAATTTGAGCCCAGGATGTTTAAGCTAGAGAATTTAAATCATATAGACCGCTTTAATTACTCATTGACAAAAGTTTTTTAAAAACAGGGTCAAACATTTTTGTTTTTTCAACTAAAACAAAAATGTTAGATTTAGGAAAAATGTAAACTGATAACTTTAAGCAAAGAAAAATGGCTCAGGAATTCTAGCTGAAGAATATTAACCCAGTGAATTAGCACAGTAAAACCAACACAAATAGTCTAACCCAGGATATTTAATTCAGAAACTAACCCTGTTACTTTAACTTAAAAGAAGTAATTTAGTAATTTTATCCCAGTAATTTTAACTCAGGATCTTTAACTAAGTTTAACTGAGTAGCTTTAATTCTGGTCACTTAACTTATTAAGTTTAACCCACAAATTTTACCCCAGTAATTCGAACTAATAAAATGTAACTTGATTTAATTTGACATTTAAATTAAATTGAAATGTATTCTTGCAATTCTAACCAGGAAAAATGACCCATAAACTTTAACCCAAGAAAATATAGAATCAAATCAAATATCCGCAATAAGAAAACATTCATGTTATGAAACAAAGTGGATATAAAATATTAAATCAAAGTGATATAATTAAAATTAAAAAAAAAAAAAAAAAAAGATCGCTTTGCATGGGTTATGAGATATAAATATATAATGTAGCATAATATAAGTTCGTATATATCACTGCACACTTTAATTAAATCGCTGAATAAAACTGATAAATTGAATAATGAAACGAATCTGGATTTTTGTTCAATTTTCCTGTAGGAGAATCTGGACCTGAGCTTGCGTAGGCTTTCATGACAAAATAAACTGGGCTGATAAGAAAGACATAAATGTTTCAGCGCTTCTTATGACGGTGTAAAAAATAGAGAAAAAAAAATTAAAAATCATTTACAAAGCACTGAGGTCATGTTCAGGAGAGGTGCGTGGGCTGTGGGGTTAAGAGGCGGCAAAATACAGTGTTTAGCTCCTCCATAACTCAGCAGGGCATGAGGGACTGTCTCCCACACACACACACACACACACACAGTGTGGTGTTTTGTGTGTAAATCAGTGATATTGATTTTAACAACCTGGTTGACTCCATTCTGCAGAACGGTTGGGTCACAGAGTCCAGCCTCAGGAGAAACTTTAACTGAGATAAAAATCACAAGTGTTAAAATGTGTGTTTGTGTGTTTGTGTGTGTGTGTGTGTGTGTGTGTGTGTGTATGTGATAGACAGAGGTCAATAAAAACCCATCAGGCAGGAGTGTTTTATCTTCAGGGACATCTGAGGAAAACGAAGTGTCCACTCCAAACACACACACCACTAAATTTAATTCCAGGGGCTCGACTGACGTCGCTGGTTTTCATTCTGCATCAGTTTCACTAGGCAGAATTTTTAACATTCTAATTTTTAACATCATTCAATGTCATAATCCATCATGTGAAGATAATCCAGCAAAGAAGATTCAGTTGGCTGAATAATCATTAACTTGCCAACTAGTTACAAATGAACACAGTGATAAGATTGATATGTCTGGTAGTTAAGTCTCCTCAGCAGACAGCTACAATATCGTATTATGAATTATTATCTACAGTTGAGGTTTGGATGTAGTGATAGGAAGCACAGAAAGGGGCGGGGCAAACTAAAGGGGTGGAGCACAGTAAGGGGGTGGAGCACAGTAAGGGGTGGCACACACTAAGGGGGTGGAGCACATTAAGGGGGCAGAACAAGGAGAAGCTGGAGCACAGTGATGGGGAGAGAGACAGAGGGGTTCAGTAATAAAGCCCACGCTGCATGACAGCTGTCTCACTGACATAACTCCAAATGATGTCAAGCTGAAGTGTCTTTCAAAAGGGCTCCGATCAAGAGGAATGATATCACTCTTATTTCTGTTGCCTAGTTAATTCCCCCCAGTTAATTTTAAAGCTTGCATCCTGCATAGCAGAGTAACAGAGTAACACAGTAACAGTCTAACAGAGTTACAGAGTAACAGTCTAACAGAGTTACACACTAAGAGTAACAGTCTAACAGAGTAACACACTAACACAGTAACAGAGTAACAGAGTAACAGTCTAACAGAGTAACACACTAACAGAGTAACAGTCTAACAGAGTAACACAGTAACAGTCTAACAGAGTAACAGTCTAACAGAGTAACAGAGTAACAGTCTAACAGAGTAACAGAGTAACACAGTAACAGTCTAACAGAGTTACAGAGTAACAGTCTAACAGAGTAACAGAGTAACAGTCTAACAGAGTAACAGAGTAACAGTCTAACAGAGTAACACACTAACAGAGTAACAGTCTAACAGAGTAACACACTAACACAGTAACAGAGTAACAGTCTAACAGAGTAACAGAGTAACAGAGTAACAGTCTAACAGAGTAACAGAGTAACAGTCTAACAGAGTAACACAGTAACAGTCTAACAGAGTAACAGAGTACCAGTCTAACAGAGTAACAGAGTATCAGTCTAACAGAGTAACAGAGTAACAGTCTAACAGAGTAACAGTCTAACAGAGTAACAGAGTAACACAGTAACAGTCTTACAGAGTAACACAGTAACAGAGTAACAGTCTGAGTAACAGTCTAACAGAGTAACACAGTAACACAGTAACAGAGTAACAGTCTAACAGAGTAACAGAGTATCAGTCTAACAGAGTAACAGAGTAACAGTCTAACAGAGTAACACACTAACAGAGTAACAGTCTAACAGAGTAACACACTAACACAGTAACACAGTAACAGTCTAACAGAGTTACAGAGTAACAGTCTAACAGAGTAACAGAGTATCAGTCTAACAGAGTAACAGAGTAACAGTCTAACAGAGTAACACAGTAACAGAGTAACAGTCTAACAGAGTAACACACTAACACAGTAACAGAGTAACAGTATAACAGAGTAACAGTCTAACAGAGTAACAGTCTAACAGAGTAACAGAGTAACAGTCTAACAGAGTAACACAGTAACAGTCTAACAGAGTAACAGAGTACCAGTCTAACAGAGTAACAGAGTATCAGTCTAACAGAGTAACAGAGTAACAGTCTAACAGAGTAACAGAGTAACACAGTAACAGTCTTACAGAGTAACACAGTAACAGAGTAACAGTCTGAGTAACAGTCTAACAGAGTAACACAGTAACAGAGTAACAGTCTAACAGAGTAACACACTAACACAGTAACAGAGTAACAGTCTAACAGAGTAACAGAGTAACAGTAACAGTCTTACAGAGTAACACAGTAACAGAGTAACAGTCTGAGTAACAGTCTAACACAGTAACACACTAACACAGTAACAGTCTAACAGAGTAACACACTAACAGAGTAACAGTCTAACAGAGTAACACAGTAACAGAGTAACAGTCTAACAGAGTAACACAGTAACAGAGTAACAGTCTAACAGAGTAACACAGTAACAGTCTAACAGAATAACAGAGTATCAGTCTAACAGAGTAACAGAGTAACACAGTAACAGTCTAACAGAGTAACAGTCTAACAGAGTAACACAGTAACAGTCTTACAGAGTAACACACTAACACAGTAACAGTCTAACAGAGTAACACAGTAACAGAGTAACAGTCTAACAGAGTTACAGAGTAACAGTCTAACAGAGTAACACACTAACACACTAACAGAGTAACAGTCTAACAGAGTAACACACTAACACAGTAACAGAGTAACAGTCTAACAGAGTAATACACTAACACAGTCACAGAGTAACAGTCTAACAGAGTAACACAGTGACAGTTTAACAGAGTTACACCGTATCAGTCTAACAGAGTAACACACTAACACAGTAACAGAGTAACAGTCTAACAGAGTAACATAGTTGCACAGTGACACAGTAACAGTTTAGAGTAACACAGTAACACAGTAACAGAGTCTACTGACACCTCGTCTAAGGCTTTAAGACTTCTGACTTGACTTTGGTTTCAGTGGGCGGCAGCCTCAGACTCGTACAGTTATTTCTGTGGTGATGATGAATGACTAGATGCATAAAACGTGTGTGACCTTTACACAGGGCTAAATTGTTGGTCATATGCTTTCATTACTTGTTAGCAAAATTAGCACAACTAAATTGTCTCAGCTGCTGGAGGACAAAGAGTAACACTGTGTAGGTTTTATTGTCGTCCTGATGTTTATTTTATGCCTCCATTTCATCTTCTGTGCTAAAACCCAGGGCTCTAGATTTCATTTCCTTAAGTATCCCATCTAGAGTCCCCATACAGCTCTGACTAAACCATGTGTGTATGTGTGTGTGTGTATGTGTGTGTGTATGTGTGTGTGATTTTCGGCAGCCGTGTGTATGTGGGCAGGTGCCTCAGCGGCCCTTGATTTCACGGTCATCAGATCTGTTAAACGAGCCGGCTGCAAAGAATGACGCGATTGAGCACAAGGAAATGACTGTGTGTCACTGTGTGTGTGTGTGTGTGTGTGTGTTTTTAAAGAGTGTGTTTGCCCCCTAGAGTGTGTGTGTATTTTCCTCACAATAGCAGTAGTGTGTGTGAAGGTGCAGTCCAGTGACGTGTGAGTTAATGGTTTTGGATCAGGAGTGAGTAGAAAAGTGTGTGTGTGTGTGTGTGTGTGTGAGGTCCAGCCTGCTGAAGCAGAGCCTCTGTGTTCCACCGAAGCTCCATCTGGTTGCGGTTTAAAAATCATTTCCACTGAGATTTCTTATGTCTTCTAAATTAAACTGTTTTTTGTAGCCTTTTTTCTGGCTGTAAATCGTTGGTGATTCATCGTGACGTTTAAAACTCGGTTTGTTCGAGACTCAGTGTGATGGAGAGAAACTCAGGAGCGAGTGTGAAACCTCCAGGGAAGATACTGAATCTATTATGGCCTCTAATCCAATACTCCAATCATACAGGATGTGTTGTAGTGGAGCGCAAAAGTACAGAGTAAAGTAGATGTATAGACTGAGAGATAGACAGATGTGTGTGTGTGTGTGTGTGTGTGTGTGTGTGTGTGTGTGTGTGTGTTAAACATGAGAATTTATTTAAAAATTCTTGTTGTGAGATTACGATATCATTATCACCATCACCATCATCATCATCATCATCACTATCATTATCAACATGGTCATCATCAACATTAACATTGTTATCATTGTTATCATCATCATCATCATCATCGTCATCATCATCACCATCATAATCATCACTACTATCATCATCATCATCATGGTCATCGTCATCATCATCATCTTCATCACCATCATCACCATCATCATCACTATCATCATCATCATCATCACCATTTTCATCGTCATCATTAACATTGCTATCATTGTTATCATCATCATCATCATTGTCGCCATCATCATCATCATGACCATCATCATCATTATCATCACCATCATCATCATCATAGTCATCATCATCATTATCACTGTCATTGTTGTCTTGATTATCATCATCATCATCATCATCATCATCATCATCATAGCCATCGTCATCATCACCATCATCATCATCACCATTGCCATCGTAGTCATCATCTTCTTCATCATCATGGTCATCATCATCATTAACATTGTTATCATTGTTATCATCATCATCATCATCATCATCATCATCATCATCTTCATCATCATCACCATCATAATCATCACTATCATCATCATCATCATCATCATAACCATGGTCATCGTCATCATTAACATTGCTATCATTGTTATCATCATCATCATCATTTTCACCATCATCATCATCATCATGACCATCATCATCATCATCATCATCATCACTGTCATTGTTGTCTTGATTGTTATCATCATCACCATCACCATCATCATCATCGCCATTGTCACCATCACCATCACCATCATCACCATTGCCATCGTCGTCATCATCATCATTGTCATCATCTTCATCATCATCATCATCATGACCATCATCATCATCATCATCACTGTCATTGTTGTCTTGATTGTTATCATCATCATCACCATCACCATCACCATCATCATCATCGCCATTGTCATCATCACCATCACCATCATCACCATTGCCATCGTCGTCATCAGCATCATCGTCATCATCTTCTTCATCATCATCATCATCATCATCATCATCACCATCATCATCATCAGGCGTTGGTAAATCATTTATTCCAAGAAGCATTTCTCAGCTAAAAGTTCTCAAATTTCACCGACACATGACAAAAAAACAAGCAACATCCCAATGCACAGTTGTGTAACGATACACAGTTTGAAACGTGCTATAATATGTTACAATACGGCACAGTGACGTCACGATATGATTCGTTATACAAAACAATAACAATAAACATTGCTTTAAGTTTCAGGTCATGTGACATCTGGGCAGTCATAATTTTCCTTTCGAACGTATAAAATGTTAACTATGTATTAGCTCCGCCTACTATTTGTAAACCCCACCCACTCTTGTTAGCCCGCCCACTGTTTGTCTGGATTTCTTTATTTTATTGTTTTTGCCGAATCATTTCTCGCAATGCTTCCGTGTCTAAATGCAGCCATCTCTTAAAAGTTGTGAGGCCTCACCACCGGTTTTTAAGCTTCACGTGGATATTTATTGCTTGACTCTTACTGTAATTTTAGCGGTGTATAAAAGCGAAGACTTTATTTGATCAGAAACCAATAAAAACCGCAACAAACAGCTCAGAATGGAGTTTCAGAGGCTCTAATCTGGTTTCCACACAAAAGCCAGGGAACACGACGCCTCGGTTGCGCTGCGATATTGTACTGAATTAGATGTTATTGAGGAACTTCTGGCAGCTGGGAGGTTTACAGCCTCTCTTTCTCTCTCTCACACACACACACACACACACACACACATTTGTGTCTAAAAAGTTATTACAGTTTCCCAGCACAACACAACAGTCCCCAAAGTTTTTACTCCTGATGTGAGTGAACTGAACTGGTAAACGTTTGTACCTTTTTTTGTACTTCTAGCTAGCGAGTTAAATATCTTGACTGTTTAAAGTTGCTAAGTTTCCCAAATAAAGCTTTTGGGTAAAGTTCTCCTCCACTACACATCATGAGATGAAGGTTCCAGTGTTAAAGTCTCTGTACGAATGTTTAAAAATCCTTAGCTGAAATTTCTTGGTGTAAAAATTCCTTTGCTAATATTTCTGTGATTCTGTAGTAAAGCTAAAATCTCCTTGTATAAAGTTCCTCAGATGAAATTCTTACATTTATTTGAATTAAACTTCTTCTGAACTTTGTCTTGAAATTTCCTCCTTGGCTCTGCGTAAGCTCTCGGGTTAAAGTTACTTCAGGTTTGAGGTTTTTGTATTGAAGATCTTGGGATTAAATCTTCAACAGTTATTTGCTTTTCTGCACCAAGTGGTGTGATTTAATCATCATCAACCTCTTCATCATCATCATGAAATGATGAAATGCAGTTTTAGCAGAACTTTAAACTTTACAAATTACACGTGTAAAATGGGGGGGGGGGAGGGGGGGCACGGTGG
>NC_083471.1:25510461-25530461 GCF_030014155.1 Tachysurus vachellii | reverse complement strand
AGGGCACACACACACACTCTCATTCACTCACACAATCACACACTACGGACAATTTTCCAGAGATGCCAATCAACCTACCATGCATGTCTTTGGACCGGGGGAGGAAACCGGAGTACCCGGAGGAAACCCCCGAGGCACGGGGAGAACATGCAAACTCCACACACACAAGGCGGAGGCGGGAATCGAACCCCCAACCCTGGAGGTGTGAGGCCAACGTGATAACCACTAAGCCACCGTGACCCCGTTGAAGTGGAAACTAATATCGCTAATATTACCACAAATGTAAGACAGTATACAGCTGAGAGAAAACACACAGTCAAAAATAAATAAAATAAAATATCACTTCAGACTGCTGTTGACTCAAGAAGCAGCGTTTTAAATCAAATGAATATTTTATTTGTCACATGAAATGTGTATTACGACTATTATAAAAACAGTCAAATAAAAATAGTGAATTTAAAGGAAAAAAAACAAAAAACAAAATGGAATTTAAAAGTAAACCAAAATAAGGAAATAAAGTGGAGTTAGCTGTACGATAAAATAGGATTAGGAATATAAAGGAAAATAACTAGACTAAATATAGAAAAAAAATAAAAACGTAAAAATAGAGTTTTTGTGACTGTAGAGAACGAAGCATGTGACATGACTCTTTATAACATGCTGTCCGGTTTCTGATTGGGTCTCTGTTGCTAAGCGACTATTTATATTTCTGACATCAGCACAAAAGGTGCTTTGATTGGCAACTTTTCTTAAAAATAAAAAAAAAATAAAGTTAAAAGCAGACTTTTTTTAAATCAGAGTGCGTGAGAGGTAATAATTAGAACACACTGATTTAATACTGAGAGTTTAATTTAAGCCTCCGGAGAACCAGAGAGGACACGGAGGGGCCGTGACACTCTATATCCCCGTTTTCTAAAGAAATTATTGAGAGGGTGATGAATAAAGAACTGTGTAAAATGAGAATGAAAGAAAGAAAGAAAGAAAGAAAGAAAGAAAGAAAGAACGAATGTATTGTCTTTCAAACAGGGTTTTGTGGACGCAGCAGGCTGACTGTATTCAGTTACATAAAACACCTCCAGACGTACAGAGAGACAGAGAATGAAGGAGAGAGGAAGGGAGAGAGATGAAGAGAGAGAAAGGATGAAAGTAATAGATAAAGTGGACGAAAATGGATAGCGGTGCTCCGAGGTCACGCAGGATTTATTTCACTGCGTACAAAATAACTAGTTTTTTAAAGAAGTGACAGAGGGGACGAAAGAGGAGCATGTGTGTGTGTGAGTGTGTTTGTGTGAGAGAGTGTGTGTGTGTGTGTGTGTGTGTGTGTGTGTGTGTCTGTGTGAGAGTGAGTGTGTGTCAATGTGTGTGTATATGAGAGAGAGAGTGTGTGTCTGTGTGTATGAGAGAGAGTGTGTGTCTGTGTGAGAGAGAGTGTGTGTGTCTGTATGTGTGAGAAAGAGAGTGTCTCTGTCTGTTTGTGTGTGTGAAAGAGAGAGAGAGAGAGAGAGAGAGAGAGAGAGAGAGAGAGAGAGAGAGTGTATATGTGGGGGTGGGGGAGTAATGTCTTGAATGTAAAAGGAAAGAAAAATAGGGAAAAAAGAAAAGAGTTGAAGTGCACAAGTCCAATCTCAGGAGAAGGCACAGCTGCCCTGAGCTCACAGCACACCGGAATGAAAAAGATTGAATTAGGAGAGAGAGAGAGAAAGAGAGTGTGTGAGAGAGAGAGTGAGAGAGAGAGAGTGAGAGAGAGAGTGAGAGGGAGAGAGTGAGAGAGAGTGAGAGAGAGTGAGAGTGAGAGAGAGAGTGAGAGAGAGTGAGAGTGAGAGTGAGAGTGAGAGAGAGAGAGAGAGAGAGAGAGAGAGGTGTTATCTGTCTGCAAAAAGACAGCACATATCAATCATGAGCTGTTACTATAGAAACCATAACGTAACCGTAAGTAGCTGCTGCTATAGAAATGTAATGAAGAGCTTCTGACCAATCAGAATCGAGAATTTAACAACTTTATCAGAATGAACAGCCTTTATTATCTACAGAAAATATTTTTATCTACATTCAGCCAGAAAAGAGCGAACAGAGTGACCGTGTCATGCATGCTAATATAAACACACACACACACACACACACACACACACACACACACACACACACACACACACAGAGTAAAAAAAAAACCTCATTATCAGCCTGGAGATAATCCCCATTTTTTTCCTTTTTCTTTTCCTAATTGTAATGTTTAATGTATAAATGGAATCTCTTGAATTCTCACAGCTCCACGTGCTGCAGTGTCTGACTTCTGTTTTTAATATCGCAAAACTTTATAAGCCCGAAACAAACAAATCTGGCTTTGTTGCTTTGCCACACTGATATAGAAGGATGAACGGAGCTGAAATTGAAAAGGAGTGAGAAGGGGGTGTTGGGGGTGGGGGGGTGGGTAGTGGGGTCTGATGGGGAGATGAATAGATGTCACACCTCCAGGCTCTAACATATCAGACCCATGACATCACCACAGCATTTAAACTCTGGGGAATTTCCTGCCACTCATCAGAGCTGATGAAGAAGCTGGGACGAAGCAGAGGACCTGCTTTAGGTCTCCGTCTGCAGCTGCACCACAAAATGTTCACTAAATATAAAAACTCTGTTCTTTGTATTTTTTTAGTTCTGAATTCAAGTTGCTTTTTGTACGTTTTTATATTATTGAAATTGATATTTTCATGTGGGTGGTAATTATGAGGATGTACTGATATCTGAGTGTAGTGTAACAGCTCGGGCCATTGCATGTTCAATTGTTATTTGAAAATAGGTGGGCGTGGCCTACCAGTGGCGGTACAAGAGGACGAGGTGGGTGTGGCCTCAGTATCTGTAAGTACAAGAGGAAGAAGTGGGTGTAGCCTCAGTGTCTGTAAGCACAAGAGGACGAAGTAGGTGTGGCTTCAGTGTCTGTAAGTACAAGAGAATGAGGTGGGTGTGGCCTCAGTGTCTGTAAGTACAAGAGGAAGAAGTGGGTGTGGCCTCAGTGTCTGTAAGTACAAGAGAATGAGGTGGGTGTGGCCTCAGTGTCTGTAAGCACAAGAGGACGAAGTGGGTGTGGCCTCAGTGTTTGTAAGTACAAGAGAATGAGGTGGGTGTGGCCTCAGTGTCTGTAAGCACAAGAGGACGAAGTGGGTGTGGCCTCAGTGTTTGTAAGTACAAGAGAATGAGGTGGGTGTGGCCTCAGTGTCTGTAAGCACAAGAGGACGAAGTGGGTGTGGCCTCAGTGTTTGTAAGTACAAGAGAATGAGGTGGGTGTGGCCTCAGTGTCTGTAAGCACAAGAGGATGAAGTGGGTGTGGCCTCAGTGTTTGTAAGTACAAGAGAATGAGGTGGGTGTGGTATCTGCATTTGGCATTATAAGTGAAGGAGGTGTGGCCTCCATGGATAAATATGTATGTCCTCTGTGTGTCTGTTCGTTACAGAGTATGAGATGGGTGTGGCCTTTTTGTCTGTCAGTCCCAGAGTATGAGATGGGCGTGGCCTTGGTGTCTGTCAGTCCCAGAGTATGAGATGGGCGTGGCTTTTTTGTCTGTCAGTCCCAGAGTATGAGATGGGCGTGGCCTTTGTGTCTGTCAGTCCCAGAGTATGAGATGGGCGAGGCCTTGGTGTCTATCAGTCCCAGAGTATGAGATGGGCGTGGCTTTTTTGTCTGTCAGTCCCAGAGTATGAGATGGGCGTGGCCTTGGTGTCTGTCAGTCCCAGAGTATGATATGGGCGTGGCTTTTTTGTCTGTCAGTCCCAGAGTATGAGATGGGCGTGGCCTTTGTGTCTATCAGTCCCAGAGTATGAGATGGGCGTGGCTTTTTTGTCTGTCAGTCCCAGAGTATGAGATGGGCGTGGCCTTGGTGTCTGTCAGTCCCAGAGTATGAGTTTGGGTTGTAGTTCTTTCTGACTGCTCTTCCTTCAGGCTCTTACATGTGACGCTGCATATTTTCTGTCTGGTAGTGTCTCATTCACTAACTCTTCCTGTTGCCTGTAGATATTAAGAAACCCAGGAGAGCAGGTGTCACACACACACACACACACACACACACACACCGCATTTTCACACATGCTGCCACCCACACACACAGATTTAGCTCTGTGTGAATTATTCTGTTAATTACATTCATTAAGTGTTAATGTATAATTGGAATAAAAGAAAGTGTGAGACTGCAGTGTGTGTAAATCAGCACAGATTTCTGTTCACTGAATACTGAAGATAAGAAATACTCATTAAGTTACTGTTAGCTTTGTTGTGACAGTTCATTCATTTTATTCCATTTATTAAAAGTCAGTTTACATTTTTATTTAAAACCAAACAATTTGGTTCAACAGGATCTGACCATATATACTTTCTAACCCACCTGTCTATCACAAAGACACACCCACCTGTCTATCACAAAGACACACCCACCTGTCTATCACAAAGACACACCCACCTGTCTATCACAAACACACACACACCTGTCTATCACAAACACACACCCATCTGACTCTCACAAACACACACCCTCCTGTCTATCACAAACACACACACATGTCTATCACAAAGACACACCCATCTGACTCTCACAAACACACACACCTGTCTATCACAAAGACACACCCATCTGACTCTCACAAAGACACACCCTCCTGTCTATCACAAAGACACACCCACCTGTCTATCGCAAAGACACACCCACCTGTCTATCTCAAAGACACACCCACCTGTCTATCTAAAAAAGACACACCCACCTGTCTATCACAAACACACACACCTGTCTATCACAAAGACACACCCATCTGACTCTCACAAACACACACCCTTCTGTCTATCACAAACACACATCCACCTGTCTATCACAAAGACACACCCACCTGTCTCTCACAAAGACACACCCACCTGTATCTTGCAAAGTCACCCCCACCTGTCACAAAGACACACCCACCTGTCTATCACAAAGACACACCCAACTGTCTATTACAAACACACACCCACCTGTCTATCACAAACACACACCCATCTGACTCTCACAAACACACACCCTCCTGTCTATCACAAAGACACACCCACCTGTCTATCACAAAGACACACCCACCTGTCTATCACAAAGACACACCCACCTGTCTATCGCAAAGACACACCCACCTGTCTATCACAAACACACACACATGTCTATCACAAAGACACACCCATCTGACTCTCACAAACACACACCTGTCTATCACAAAGACACACGCATCTGACTCTCACAAACACACACCTGTCTATCACAAAGACACACCCACCTGTCTATCACAAACACACACACCTGTCTATCACAAAGACACACCCATCTGACTCTCACAAACACACCCACCTGTCTATCACAAACACACACACGTCTATCACAAAGACACACCCTTCTGTCTATCACAAACACACATCCACCTGTCTATCACAAAGACACACCCACCTGTCTCTCACAAAGACACACCCACCTGTATCTTGCAAAGTCACCCCCACCTGTCACAAAGACACACCCACCTGTCTATCACAAACACACACACACACCTGTCTATCACAAACACACACCCATCTGACTCTCACAAACACACACCCTCCTGTCTATCACAAAGACACACCTATGTGTCTTTGTGATAGACAGGTGGGTGTGTCACACCCCTTTGTCCTTCCTTCACAAAGACACCCCCATCTGTCCTTCCTTCACAGACACCTTCGTCTGTCCTTCCTTCACAAAGACACCCCCATCTGTCCTTCCTTCACAAAGACACCTGTCCCTCTCACAAACACGCCCATGTGTTTCTCTCAAAGACACACTTATCATTCCCAGACATGGCTGTTTTTCATACTCAAAGACCCCTTTCTGAATGCCACTGCCATTATGTCAGGTGTGGACAATCATGCACACTCAGCTCAGACACACACACAAACACACACACACACAAACACACACACACACACACACACAATCAATAAGCTGCAATTATGTGGTTATGATGTCATTGATTGGGGAAGCTGAGCAGCCATTAGTGGCATGGTGAAAAAAGCAGCTATGCAGAATGCTAATGCCTAATACACTAATCCAACAGGAAGACAATGCAGAAAGAGAGATAGAGGGACAGAGAGAGAGAGAGAGAGAGAGAGAGAGAGAAAGGTTGGAGAGAGACGGAAAAAAAGCTCACCCTGTATCTCTCTTACACACTCAGTCTCATCCTGTCTGTCAGTCAGATCCTCTCTCTCTCTCTCTCTCTCTCTCTCTCTCTCTGTCTCTCTCACTCTCTCTCTGCCCACCCTGACAGGTGGTGTAAATTAGAGCTATGCTATAATGTGGAATAATTAAGTGTTAATTAGTGAAGTATCAGAAATGCTTAGAGAGCATTCTGTGTGGCATACAGATCACAACACCTGTGTGTGTGAGTGTGTGTGTGTGTGTGTGAGAGAGAGAGAGAGAGAGAGAGAGAGAGAGAGATTTGTTCTGTATGTTAGGTGCACAGACATTAATATTTGGAGGTTTATTAGTGGACACAAGACAGATGCTTCACGTGTGATTAAGCTGTGCTCCTTTTTTATTGATCCCCAAGCAACACACACACACATAAAGTTCCTATCTGGACATTTGGGGACGTGGTAGCTCAGTGGTTAAGTTGTTCGACTACTGATCGAAAGGTCATTGGTTCGAATCCCAGGTCCACCAAGTTGCCACTGCAGGGCCCCTGAGCAAGGCCCTTAACCCTCAATTGCTGAGGTGTATAAACTGAAATAAAAATGTAAGTCACTCTGGATAAGAGTGTCTGCTAAATGCTGTAAATGTAAACATTTCAGCTAATATGTGATTAAAAACATCTAATGAGAGAAAACATTGTAACAGATGAACATTCTGTTCTATATCACTCTATCTCTCTTATCACTCTATCTCTCTTATCACTCTATCTCTCTTATCACTCTATCTCTCTTATCACTCTATCTCTCTCATCACTCTATCTCTCTCATCACTCTATCTCTCTTATCACTCTATCTCTTATACATCCCTCCATCTCATTCACCCTTTTATCTCTTTCACTTGTCTATCTCCCTCAATTCTCTATCTCTCCATCTCTCTCATTCCTCCATCTCTCTCATCTCTCCATCTCTCTCATATCCGTCCATCCCTCTCATCTCTCCATCTCTCTCATATCCCTCCATCTCTCTCATCTCTCCATATCTCTCATCTCTCCATCTCTCTCCTCTCTCCATCTCTCTCATATCTCCATCTCTCTCATCCCTCCATCTCTTTCATATCCCTCCATCTTTCATCTCTCCATCTGTCTCATATCTCTCCATCTCTCTAATCTCTCCATCTCTCTCATATCCCTCATATCTCTCCATCTCTCTCATCTCTCCATATCTCTCATATCCCTCCATCTCTCTCATATCCCTCCATCTCTCTCATCTCTCGATCTCTCTCATATCCCTCCATCTCTCTCATCTCCCCATTTCTCTTATCTCTCCATCTCTCTTATCTCTCTGTCTCTCTCATATCTCTACATCTCTCTCATATCCCTCCATCTCTCTCTCATCTTTATCTCTCTCATCCCTATCTCTTCACCACTCCATCTCTCTCACTCCATCTCTCTCACTCATTCAACTCTCAATCCATCCCATCCTTTTTCTCCATTTTTCCATTCCAGACGTGTTCACACCATCTCTTTCTATTCACAATCGCTACAACTTTATTGTTCCATTTCTCTCTCTTCATCCAGTCTCTCTCTTTTCCTATATTTCAGTGTTTCTCAATCAACCAATCTATTCCTCTATCTTTGTCTGCATCACTTAATTATTCTCTCCATCACAGGTTTTCTTGAACCCTCCATCTCTCAGTTTTTCCAATCCCTTCATCAGTCACTCCACCTCCATACCTCTTCACCACTCCAGACTTTTATTACTCCTCTTCTTCATCCTTTCATCTGTTTCTTTCCATCCCTCTGTTCTTGTTTCTTCACCTCTCGGACTCCTTCTCTCAGTGACTATAAATCCCTCCATCTCTTTTTATTTCCATTTTCCCTTCCATTTTTTTTATTTCTATCGTTGCTTCGTTATTCCATTCCATTCCATCGCTGCATCTCTCCATCTCCATCATGCTCTTGCTCTACGTCTCTTCATCACTCCACCACTTTATCCATCATTCTTATACCTATCCATCTCTCTGTTCTCACATTTCACCAATCCATTCCTCCACCTTTTTTTATCGCTATCGTTCTCCTCTCCTTAAACTTTTGATCTCTCTTTCTTTTCATTCTGACTATTCTCTCAGTCCGTCTCTTTGTCTCTATATCACACCATTACCGTTCCTACACCTTTCCATTTTGCCCTTCCGTTATTTAATCTGTCCATCAAACCCACTGCATTCCTTCTTTTTTTATCTCATCATCACCCCATTCCAGGTTTTTATGATATTTCTTTTTCCATCCATCCTTTCTTACAGTCGTCTAAACCCCTCGCTTCTCCTCTCTCTTCTCTGCTTCTCCATCTCTCCCTCTCTCCTCGTCCATCCATGTACATCTCTCTAACTATTCCTTCCATCCTTTTATCTTTCCATAAATCCTCCCTACATGTCCTTATCACTCCCTCTCTCTTCATCCCTTCATTTCTGTCCCTACACTTCTTCATAACTCTCGATCCCTCCACCTCTTCATCCATTATCAGCTTCAGCTCAGTCCATCCATGCATCCTAATGTCTTTCTCTCTTTCTGTTCTAACTGTACATTTCCCCCCATCCATCCCTCCATCTTTCTTCGGATAATACTTTCATAAATCTTATAAATGTCTCTCTATCTCTCCATCATCCTAATTTTTTTAAAAATCCAATGTCTCGTTTTCTCTCCCAGTCTCTTCATCACTCCGTCAGAATACATTTCTTGCCGTGTCAGAAAACGAAAGGAGATACACACATTCATGCTTTTCTTCACACTGGGAAACATTTGGCTGTCACATCGGTGTGAAAGACGAGGAGCAATTTATTTTCCTTCACAAAATTATTCACTGTCTTCCGAACATCGCTGAAGGAAAGAAAAAGCTTTGTGTCTGTGTAGCGCAGCCAGGCGGTGGCTTTGTTTTTTTTTTTTTCTTTGGTAATGAATTCATACTGATCATGAGAAAAGCCACACAAACAAACACACACACACACACACACACACACACACACACACAAAGTTACTCCAGTGCCCAAGAGATTGAAAGGACAAGAAACAAACGTCAAGTGAAGCTCAGGATTATTTTATTATAATTGAAATTAAATTGCACTCGTTTAATTAGAAGGATGAAAGGTACAAAATGAAAAGCTGAAATCACAACTGTGTGTGTGTGTGTGTGTGTGTGTGTGTGTGTGTGTGCATGTGCATGTGTTCATGTGTGAGTTCATGTTCCCTCTATCCCTTGTTCTCTCTCTCTCTCTCTCTCTCTCTCTCTCTCTCTCTCTCTCTCTCCTCAATTTCGTCGTATTTCACTCAACATCACTCTTTTAATTAGTGTTTATTTGTGTTACTGTCTAATTGCGTTACGCACAACCCCAACAACACAACCCCACAATAACCAACACAATTAAAGATTAGGAAAATTAGTTTAAAAAAATTCAACAACAACGAAAATCTTGTGGTAATTTATTCCTCCCGAATGATTTAAGAGTGCTGGAGAGGTATCGTAGCCTAGCTAGAGGTAAAAGATGGCAGCACAGAAGCGGAGACATGAATTTGATTAAACGATGTAGACTTCATCTTCAAAGGTCATCTATTTTTTCCCAGTAAGAAATTCTATAATTTCCCCCACTCTAAAGTTCTGTTTTTGAAGAACATCTGTCTTTTTTTTTAGATATTTATGAAGCTGTGAGCAGTTCATGGTGCCTTCAAGTCATGTAGTCATGAAAGAAGGTGTTTACCAGCTGAACACGACACGTTATTAAAGTCGTCATTCCGAGCGAACTGTGTTTGAACTCAGGAGTTCTCCAGGAAGAAAACATGGTGGAATCCATCACTGAAGCATCACAGTATATTTCACTTCTCAGAAGCTGATCTCACACAAAGTGCAGCATAAAATACAACAATGTTACGAGCGGTGACGGTAAAGTTCACATCGACTTCATGGATCAATTAAAACGTGAAAATGTAAAACACAACTGCTCTTATGAGCATTTCTGTGAAGTTTTAAGATGAACACTGAGAGGAACTCTGAGGAACTCTGTGAGAGGACCACTGAGAAGAACACTGAGAGAGGAACACTGAAAGGAACACTGAGAGGACCACTGAGAGGGAAACATTACTTCATAAATCAATTAAAATATGAAAATGTAAAACACAACTGCTCTTATGATCATTTATGAGAAGTTTTAAGATGAACACAGAGGAACACTGTGAGAGGAACACTGTGATTAAGACTGACAGAAACACTGTGAGGAACACTGAGAGAGGACCACTGAGAGAGGACCACAGAGAGAGGAACACTGAGAGAGGAACACTGAGAGAGGACCACTGAGAGAGGACCATAGAGAGAGGAACACTGAGAGAGGACCACAGAGAGAGGAACACAGCGAGGAACACTGAGAGAGGAACACTGAGAGAGGAACACAGAAAGGAACACAGAGAGGAACACGGAGAGAGGAACACGGAGAGAGGACCACAGAGAGAGGACTACAGAGAGAGGACCACAGAGAGAGGACCACAGAGAGGACCACAGGGAGAGGAACACTGAGAGGACCACAGGGAGAGGAACACAGAGAGGAACACAGAGAGAGGAACACAGAGAGGAACACTGAGAGAGGAACACTGAGAGAGGAACACAGAGAGGAACACTGAGAGGAGCCCTCTGTTGGCCCCTTCCTGATTTTTTTATTTTTTTGCACATTAGTCACACTTTAATGTTTCAGATCATCAAATAAATTTCAATATTATTCAAAGATAACAAGTAAACACAACATGCAGTTTTTAAATGAAGGTTTTTATTATTAAGGGAACACAAAATCTAACACAAACCTACATGGCCCTGTGTGAAAAAGTGTTTGCCCCTAAACCTAATAACTGGTTGGCCCACAGTTAGCAGCAAGAACTGCAATCAGGCGTTTGCTATAACTTGCAATGAGTCTGTAACAGCGCTGTGGAGGAATTTTGGTCCAGTCGTCTTTGTCAGTCAGGTCTTATTTAAGTGATTTCTTGATTGTGAACAGATGTGGCAGTGATCAGGACTGGGTGTGACTGGAGAAAATTAACTCAGGTGTGATAAACCACAGTTATGTTATGTTTTAACAGGGGGGCAAACACTTTTTCACACAGGGCCATGTGGGTTTGGATTTTGTTTTCCCTTAATAATAAAAACCTTTATTTAAAAACTGCATGCAAATACATGCAAAAAAAAATAAATAAATAAAAAATCAGGAAGGGGCAAACACTTTTTCACACCACTGTATGTGTGAGGAACACTGTGAGAGGAACAGTCTGTGAGGAACACTCTGTGTGAGAGGAACACTGTGAGAGGAACACTGAGATGAACTCTGTTAGAGAAACACACTCTGTGAAGAACACTTCGATGAACTCTGTGAGAGGAACAGTCTGTGAGGAACACTGAAAGGAACCCTGTGAGAGGAACCCTGTGAGAGGAACTCTGTGAGGAACACTGATAGGAACTCTGTGAGAGGAACAGTCTGTGAGGAACACTGAACTCTGTGAGGAACACTGATAGGAACTCTGTGAGAGGAACAGTGTGTGAGGAACACTGATAGGAACTCTGTGAGAGGAACAGTCTGTGAGGAACACTGATAGGAACTCTGTGAGAGGAACCCTGTGAGAGGAACTCCTGTGAGAGGAACAGACCGTGAGGAACACTGAAAGGAACCCTGTGAGAAATACTGAGAGGAACTCTATGAGGAACTCTGTGAGAGGAATTCTGTGAGAGGAACTCTGTGAGAGGAACTCTGTAAGGAACACTGAGAGGAAATCTGTGAGAGGAATTCTGTGAGAAACACTGAGAGTAACCCTGTGAGAGGAACAGACTGTGAGGAACACTGAAAGGAACCCTGTGAGAAACACTGAGAGGAACTCTGTGAGAGGAACAGACTGTGAGGAACACTGAAAGGAACCCTGTGAGAGGAACACTGTGAGGAACACTGAGAGGAACTCTGTGAGAGGAATTCTGTGAGAAACACTGAGAGTAACTCTGTGAGAGGAACACTGTGAGAGGAACAGACTGTGAGGAACACTGAAAGGAACCCTGTGAGAAACACTGAGAGGAACATTGTGAGAGGAACTCTATGAGGAACACTGAGAGGAACTCTGTGAGAGGAACACTGTGAGAAACACTGAGAGGAACTCTGTGAGAGGAACACTGTGAGGAACACTGAGAGGAATTCTGTGTGAGAGGAACACTAATTGGAGTTCAGGACCAATGAGGGTTGGAGATCTGCAGTGCAGAACACTAACGAGAAGAAAAGAAAATATTCATGACGGCAGACAGAACGCGTGATCAACGAGCAGCTCAGGCAGTGTGTTAATGAAGAGATGGGCTTTTATTAGACCACAATGAAATATTTATAAGATGAATATTTTAGAGAGGCTCTCCAACCGAGAGAGGGATGAGTCGAGCGCTGGGTTAAAGGAGTGCACCAGCTTTTCTTTTTCCACTTTCTCTCTCTCTCTCTCTCTCTCTCTCTCTCTCTCTCTCATCACATTCATGCTGTTAAATACTACCAACCTCTGACCACACATTTAAATCAGCATGAAAAGAGTTCAGCACTTAGATCCCCAACTCACACACACACACACACACACACACACACACACACACACACACATATAGAACAAATGATGATAAAAAAAAATAATCATTTCAGTTTTCTGATGCTATTTGCATCTCTTTTTATCTTTCTGTCGGTTTATGTCTGTCTCCACATCACTTTATCTGTCTCCAGGCAACCATTCTTGTCTTTCTAGTCCCATCAATCTATCACTTCATTTCTGTCCCTTTATCACTCCATCTACATCCATCTCTTCATCTGTCTCATCTCTTTATTACCCCCATCTCTCTTCACCTGTCTACTAACATCTCTGTTCATTTCTTTGCCTCTCAATTACTCAATCTGTGTCCACCACTCCATCCATCCATTTTTCCATCCATCCATCCATCCATCCATCCATCCATCCATCCATCCATCCATCCAACCATGATCTCTTCATATCCACCTCTTTATCACTCCATCCTTCTCTATTCATCTTGTCATCTGTCTTTGCCTCTTCATTATTCCATTTGTCTTCAGGCACCACTCCCTCCATCCATTCATCCATCCATTTCTATCCTTTCTTTTCTCCATCCACATCTATTCATTTGTTTTCATCTCTCCCTCACCCCATCTGTCTCTAGGCACTGCTGAATTTGCCCATCCATCCATCTCTACATTTGTGGCTAAGAGTCTAGCTATCCATTTATCTATCCATCCATCCATTCATTTTTATAGCTCTATTACTCCATACAATATTGATATTATCATCTGTCATGATTTCTTCATCACTCCACGTACCACTCCATCCACCCATCCATCCACCCATTCATTCATCTATCCATCCATCGCTCTATCACTCCATCTGTCTCCAGGCACCATTTTGTTCCTCCATCCGTTCACCTTCATGTCACTCTGCATCACTCTGTTTCTCACCATCCATCTATTTTTTACATTTACATTTACATTTACATTTACGGCATTTAGCAGACACCCTTATCCAGAGTGACTTACAACTGAGCAACTGGGGCTTAAGGGCCTTGCTCAGGGGTCCAGCAGTGGCAGCTTGGTGGAAATGGGGTTCGAACCCATGACCTTCCGATCAGTAGCCCAACACCTTAACCACTGAGCTACCACCTCCCATTTGTTCCTTCTCTTCACCTCTTTGTCCATCTCATCCGTACATTCATCTTTCACAACCCAACTCGTTCTTGCTTTATACTATCATCTTCATCTCTCTCTCTCTCTCTCTCTCTCTCTCTCACACACACACACACACACACACACACACACAGAGAGAGATGTGTGCCGCTCACACCAGCTGCAGTTCCACCCTTATAAACCGACAGTTTTCAGAGCGCTTCTTGAAGAAAAAGCAGGCGTCTAATTAAACTGATGATTAACGAAAGTGAGGACGTGACGGATTAAAGGGTTCTTTATGTTCCGCGCTCTCGCTCTGCTCTAATCCGCTTAGTGCAGAAGCTCGTTAGTGATGTTTACGTCATATTTCACTCCTTTCTTTCGCCTGATTCTTTTTTTTATTTTGTCTTTTTAATAGTTAAAATGCAATTTACTAAGAAAGTAGTAATAATAATAATAATAAGAAGAAGAAGAAGAAGAAGAAAAAAATCTACATTTATTTATTTATTTATTTATTTATCTGAAGGTCTAGCTATTTACCCAACTGTCCATCTGCCTGTGTGTCTATTCCTTCATCTATTTATTTTCCTGACTATCTAGTTATCCACCTATTTATTTCTCCATCCATTCATCCCACCATCCATCCATTCTTCCATCCATCCACTTATCTGTCTGATTATCTAGCTGCCAACCTATTTATCTGTCCACTCATCCATCCCTAGATCCATCCATTTATTCATCTGTCTAAAAGGGTAGTTACCCATCCACCCAACCACCCATCCATCCACCCACCCACCCACCCATCCATCCAACCAACCACCCATCCATCCATCCACCCACCCACCCATCCATCCAACCACCCACCCACCCATCCATTCATCTGTCTGAATATCTACCTATGCAACTATCTGTGTATCTGTCCCTCCAGCCAACCATCTGTCTATTCATCTGATTATTTAGTTATCCACCTATCTATCGGTCCATCCATCCATACTTCCATCCATCAAATTTCCAACTGCTTTTTTGTCTGAGTGTCTAGTCATTCATTGTTTCTTCTTGTTAAGGTCCCTAATTGTGTCTCTCTATCCATCCATCTCCTTGTCTGTGCATCCATTTATGCTAGCTCATCCGTCCATCCGTCCATCCCAATGCATCCTTATTTACTGTATGACTCACTCTCTCTCTCTCTCTCTCTCTCTCTCTCTCTCTCTCTCTCTCGCTCTATGTATCTAGAGAGGTGCAATAACAGTCAGAATCACTGCTGTGTGTGTTTAGGAGCAGGAACGGAATCTGAAGTGTGTGCTGTGAGAATAGTTTGTAACAGTCGAGGTGTGAGTGGGATTTTCAGATATAGAGTCTATTTCATAAAATAATAAAAATGATGAATAAAACAGCGATAGAAGGAGATGTTGTTCTGTTTTCACGTTGCGGGAAAAGACTCTATTTATTTACCGCCGGAGTTTGCTGCGTATTTTCCTGTTTCAGAATCTCCAACTCTTCAGATGTTCAGAACAGACATAAAAATGTTCAACATGCGTACAAACAGACTCATTTGAGTGTCTCCAACAGCCTATTACACACAGACACACACACACACACACACACACACAAACAATCTGTCTAGTTGTCAGTTCTTAATAGTGTCTGTGTCTAACCTCTAGAACACACACACACACACTTTTTCCACTGCATCACAGGCTTTACTCACCACTCCTTCTACCAAACTAATTTAATTTTCCTCCTCATCTTTTACAGACTTTACTTGTCCCAGTTACAGAAAGAACAGCTTTCAACACTGATACTAGGCGTCAAAACATGGCTCTCAAAATATATGCTAAAGCTAAGCCGTGCTTCTTGTTTGCTGTTTAGTCTTTTCTCCTTGCTCGCATGTTGCACGTCGAGATGAAAGATCTGTACTGTGCATGCTTGCCTTGCACTTTTATTCTGGGGTGTTCCGTTTCAGCGGAGCGAGATATGACAGCCAAAAGTAGGTTAGCGCCGGGTTTCACTTGTGTTGCTACATTTGCTGCGCCAGGTTGCTAGATTCAACCAGGGATTTGCAGCTACAATCAGGATACGTCCCCTAAGACGTGTACTACAACCAGTAAGCTATTAAAGAATAACTAGCAGGTCCCAGAAAGCCTTGTCATTTCTACACACACACACACACACCCAATCCCTGCTGCTCTTCACACACTCTTCTGGACTTAATCAACTCACCATCAGACACATTGATTATCTGACTAAAGAAGCAAATAACGCAATTTATCTCACAGACTGCTGAAATAGGAAAAGGCTCTGTGGCATTTAAGGCCGAGACACAATTGACAGATGAAAACTTGTGTTAAAACTGACCGAACAATTAAAAAAAGCATCTTCAATTGTGCTTGAATTCCAGATTTATAGATGTAATCATTAGGCAAAGATAATGACACAAAGAAGTACAAATGGCAAGAAACCGCTGTTATCCAAATCGTGTGAGATTGATTTTACTAGAAATTTAAAGTTCTTTCCCATGGGTCAACATAGTGCTCTATAAGGATGTGTGCAAAACAGAGTAAAGTGGACTAATGTAAAGAAGAATAGTGTACAGTGGTGTAGTGTAGAGAAGAATAGCATAGAACAGAGAAGAGCAGTGTATAGATATAGTGTAGAGTTAAGAGGTGTATAGTGTAGAGTATAGCAGGGCACAGAAAGTAGTGTAGAGAAGTGTATATTGTAAAGTATAGTGTAAAGTAGAGCAGTGTATAAAATAGAGTATAGTGTAGAGTAGAGCAGTGTATAAAATAGAGTATAGTGTGGAGTAGAGCAGTGTATAAAATAGAGTATAGTGTAGAGAAGAGCAGTGTATAAAATAGAGTACAGTGTAGAGTAGAGCAGTGTATAAAATAGAGTATAGTGTAGAGAAGAGAAGTGTATAAAATACACTTGTAGAGTAGAGCAGTGTATAGTGTAGAGTACAGTGTAGAGTAGAGAAGTGTATAAAATAGAGTACAGTGTAGAGTAGAGCAGTGTATAAAATAGAGTATAGTGTATTGTAGAGCAGTGTATAAAATAGAGTACAGTGTAGAGAAGAGCAGTGTATAAAATAGAGTATAGTGTAGAGTAGAGCAGTGTATAAAATAGAGTATAATGTATTGTAGAGCAGTGTATAAAATAGAGTATAGTGTAGAGTAGAGCAGTGTATAAAATAGAGTATAGTGTAGAGAAGAGCAGTGTATAAAATAGAGTACAGTGTAGAGTAGAGCAGTGTATAAAATAGAGTATAGTGTAGAGAAGAGAAGTGTATAAAATACACTTGTAGAGTAGAGCAGTGTATAGTGTAGAGTACAGTGTAGAGTAGAGAAGTGTATAAAATAGAGTACAGTGTAGAGTAGAGCAGTGTATAAAATAGAGTATAGTGTATTGTAGAGCAGTGTATAAAATAGAGTACAGTGTAGAGTAGAGCAGTGTATAAAATAGAGTATAGTGTAGAGTAGAGCAGTGTATAAAATAGAGTATAGTGTAGAGTAGAGCAGTGTATAAAATAGAGTATAGTGTAGAGTAGAGCAGTGTATAAAATAGAGTATAGTGTAGAGAAGAGCAGTGTATAAAATAGAGTATAGTGTAGAGTAGAGCAGTGTATAAAATAGAGTATAGTGTAGAGTAGAGCAGTGTATAAAATAGAGTATAGTGTAGAGTAGAGCAGTGTATAAAATAGAGTATAGTGTAGAGAAGAGCAGTGTATAAAATAGAGTATAGTGTAGAGTAGAGCAGTGTATAAAATAGAGTATAGTGTAGAGTAGAGCAGTGTATAAAATAGAGTATAGTGTAGAGTAGAGCAGTGTATAAAATAGAGTATAGTGTAGAGAAGAGCAGTGTATAAAATAGAGTATAGTGTAGAGAAGAGCAGTGTATAAAATAGAGTATAGTGTAGAGTAGAGCAGTGTATAAAATAGAGTATAGTGTAGAGTAGAGCAGTGTATAAAATAGAGTATAGTGTAGAGTAGAGCAGTGTATAAAATAGAGTATAGTGTAGAGAAGAGCAGTGTATAAAATAGAGTATAGTGTAGAGTAGAGCAGTGTATAAAATAGAGTATAGTGTAGAGAAGAGCAGTGTATAAAATAGAGTATAGTGTAGAGAAGAGCAGTGTATAAAATAGAGTATAGTGTAGAGAAGAGCAGTGTATAAAATAGAGTATAGTGTAGAGTAGAGCAGTGTATAAAATAGAGTATAGTGTAGAGTAGAGCAGTGTATAAAATAGAGTATAGTGTAGAGAAGAGCAGTGTATAAAATAGAGTATAGTGTATTGTAGAGCAGTGTATAAAATAGAGTATAGTGTAGAGAAGAGCAGTGTATAAAATAGAGTATAGTGTAGAGTAGAGCAGTGTATAAAATAGAGTATAGTGTAGAGTAGAGCAGTGTATAAAATAGAGTATAGTGTAGAGTAGAGCAGTGTATAAAATAGAGTATAGTGTATTGTAGAGCAGTGTATAAAATAGAGTATAGTGTAGAGAAGAGCAGTGTATAAAATAGAGTATAGTGTAGAGTAGAGCAGTGTATAAAATAGAGTATAGTGTAGAGTAGAGCAGTGTATAAAATAGAGTATAGTGTAGAGTAGAGCAGTGTATAAAATAGAGTATAGTGTATTGTAGAGCAGTGTATAAAATAGAGTATAGTGTAGAGTAGAGCAGTGTATAAAATAGAGTATAGTGTAGAGAAGAGCAGTGTATAAAATAGAGTATAGTGTATTGTAGAGCAGTGTATAAAATAGAGTATAGTGTAATCCAAACATACATTTAATGTTTTGAGGGTGGACTTCTCCTTTAAGTGAACGCCTTTTTCCTGGTACAGAAAGTGTTTAATGTTCCACAAGGACTGGAGATTTTCCTGTCTATGTACTGTATACTAATCAGGAGCAGCTAGTCTAAATGTGCTAGTAAATGGGCTTAGCACCTCCCCTCTTTTAAACACACCAAGACAATAAAATAGAATGCACTGTATATAGTACTGTTTTTAATAAAAGTAGTATATTGAACTGTATTTCTATTTACTACTTGAATAGTAGAACTGTTTTTTTCTTCTCCTGTCTTTCTAACATTAAATGTGTGAGGTACAATTTCCATTCTTTTATCACAAATTGCATATTTTTTAACCCACCATCCATGACAATAACAAAACACCCCAATTTTGGAGTGTAGAAGCCTGGAGGCTTCCTTGCAATGCTAGCACGCTTATGCTAGTCATCATCTTATTTGTTTTATTTCTTTTTTTCGCTCTCTTCGTTACAAGGTTAGCTTTTCAAGAGGTCTCATGTAGTAGGAAAAGCACGGATTAGATGATGTATGGGAGGTTTTTAAAATGACAAAGCAGCGTATTTATCATTTTTAGCCGACGGCTAATTATGCTAACGAAGCCACGGCACTGTCACAGAAGGAGACTCCTGCTAAGTGATAGCACAAAACTCGATGCCTATAAAGCACACATTAATAAAAACGCAGCAGAGATGGTAAAATTGATTTTGTGTTTGGATTGTAATCGCCTGAATTAAAGGGAGAAAAGGTTTGTGTGTGTGTGTGTGTGTGTGTGTGTGTGTGTGTGTGTGTGTGTTATTGAGTGAACCAATTTCAGGAATGACTGCGCCGTGCTTTATTATTGCTCATAAGCTCAAGGTCAGCTGAAGAAGATGAACTACTCTTGCACCCATCCAGCGTCTGGCTAATTTATCACGCAGTACTTCATCCTACTCCATAAGCGCTCCCACTGGACTCACACACACACACACACACACACACATGCATTTAAAAAATATTAATATTGTATATGTGTAATTTTCCGAAATTCACTAGCTAGTTGGCTAACATAAACTAAACTGACAATTTTTTTAATAGGATTTCTAAATTGATTAATATTCATCATCTTCAGTGCTAATCCTAGCAAGCTAGCAAACAAACACGAACATAAAAGGATTTCAGAAGGAAATTTCAAATCCATCTGAGAAATGTATTCATAAGTATTAATCATTTACAGTGCTTACATGAGCTACTGGATAATGACTGGATATATTTGTGATCATATTTTTGTCCTGCGCTAGTGCTAGCCAACTAAAGCTAACCTGACAGAATTTCAGAGGACATTTTCAAATCCTGCTGA
>NC_083471.1:25485461-25505461 GCF_030014155.1 Tachysurus vachellii | reverse complement strand
TGTAAGATCTATTTATTGGGAAAGCGTAAAAATTCTGATCGAAGCAAAAAGTGACTACAGTGACCTACTGTTACTATGCTGTTTGTAACCGTCATTTATCCTGTATTTCTTTCCCCTTTCCCAACACCGTGGCGAGTGATTAGCACCGGTGCACGATCCTCTCCAGCGCCGTGGCGAGCGAGACCCACCGCCGTGCGTCAGTACTCGTGTAGGAGAGGATCAAGTGCTTTCATTAGAGCTATTGTTACTAGGACAATTCACACGGCCTTATCACTCCGTCTCTGTACAGAGAGAGAGAGAGAGAGAGAGAGAGAGAGAGAGAGAGAGAGAGCGAGAGCGTGTGTGTTTGTATGAACGATGTTTAATTAATCGGATATAAAATGTTCAATTTGCCTCAAAGTACTATTTATGTCTGATAATTTGTTGTGTCAATCACTTTACAATGCCATATTTTGATATTATTGTTAGAGTGTGTGTGTGTGTGTGTGGGTGTGTGGGTGTGTTTTGCCTGATAATTATTTGCACTATTAAACATTTGCGTTGTGTCCTAAGTTAATTACTCATTATCTCACTCAACACTTAATGGGAAAATTAGCTATCAGAGAGATAATAAAGCCTCATTAACTCCTTCTATTAACATTCTCCGTGAAGGGGCAGCGCTGGACCATGTTACACACCATATCACGCTGCTCGAGGGATTAAAGGTGCAGTGGGTGATATTTTACTTCATAATTCTACATATAAACTGGAAGATCTGTAAAAGATGATAAAACAAAACCGATAAAGCGTCACCTATAACATGATTCTGCTGAAATCAGCGCTCCACATGGACATTACCCATCAGCCCTTGCACGTCCCATGACTCACTGAGCGCTCACACCTGCTCTGTGTTGATCAGCACCTCTATTTACTAGCGCGTGTAAATCCAGTCTTCTACAATCAGAAAGAGCTTCACCTCAGAATCTGATCTCAGTTTATTACACATGACTACATCAGCGTTGTACACTCACTCACTCACTCACACACTCACTCACTCACTCACTCACACACTCACTCACTCACTCACTCACACACTCACTCACACACTCACTCACTCACTCACTCACACACTCACTCACACACTCACTCACTCACTCACTCACTCACTCACTCATTTTCTACCGCTTATCCGAACTACCTCAGGTCACGGGGAGCCTGTGCCTATCTCAGGCGTCATCAGGCATCAAGGCAGGATACACCCTGGATGGAGTGCCAACCCATCACAGGGCACACACACACACACTCTCATTCACTCACGCAATCACACACTACGGATAATTTTCCAGAGATGCCAATCAACCTACCATGCATGTCTTTGGACCAGGGGAGGAAACCAGAGTACCCGGAGGAAACCCCCGAGGCACGGGGAGAACATGCAAACTCCACACACACAAGGCGGAGGCGGGAATCAAACCCCCAACCCTGGAGGTGTGAGGCGAACGTGCTAACCACTACTGTAAGCCACCGTGCCCCCCAGCGTTGTACAATTAACCATTTAATATGGAACGATAAAGTGATGTTTAAAATCACTTTATATTTAAAATTTATTTGTAGTTAATTAACAGAATCTTTATCTGGCTCTGAGTGGAGTGACGAACGCAGCTGATGTCGTACTCCTAAATACAAGCTGTAAATACGGACTTGAACACATTGTAAGTTCTGGTTTCTGTGTGGTTATGTCGCTCGGCCTTGGCCTTCGCTCATCGTTTGTTTTGCTGTTTTGGTTTATATTCTTTTTTTTGCACCTCTATAAAAAAGGCACCTACATTAAACTCTGAATCCGGTGCCTCAAAGATTCTCTGAGAAAACGTAGTAAAGAAAAATAAGCCAGCTAATTCTCCTGTGAGCAGAGAACCCTGCTTTCCCCTGACAGAGAATTTCATTACTGGTGAATGGGATGAAGCTGGATGCAGATTTAGTGGCGTGATTTCTGGAGTCATCTGTCTGAATTCTACAGGATCTTTATCTGAAGCTTTAAATAACGACTCAATCGATGCTTCTTGAAAACAAAATCTTTGAAAACAAAAACACTTTTTATCGATCTGAGCATTAAGGGCCTTGTTTAGGGGCCCAGAGGTGGCAGATTTGTGCACCTGGGATTCAAACTCACAGCCTTCTGATCAGTAATCCAACACATGCTACCACACCCCCCATTTATGATCTGGAGTGTGTTATTGCACTTATACCGCAGCCATTTTTCAACAGTTAGAATATTTCCTTTATTAACGAACGACAGGCTGCACATTTAACAGATTATAGCTAGAACGAAAGCTGTATAAACACTGAGTGTGTTACTATAATTCATTATAAACACTGATAGTGGGATTATAAATCATTATAAACACTGAGAGTGAGATTATAAATCATTATAAACACAGAGTGGGATTATAAATCATTATAAACACTGAGTGTTACTATAATTCATTATAAACACTGAGAGTGGGATTACAAATCATTATAAAACACTGAGAGTGGAATTATAAATCATTATAAACACTGAGTGTTACTATAATTCATTATAAACACTGAGAGTGGGATTATAAATCATTATAAACACTGTGTAATGATGCAGGACAAAGGCGAGTGAGGATCCAAATGCAGATTTAGAGTTTTAATAATCCAAAACACAAAAAACGGCTGAACGGACAGGCAGACAGAACAAGGCAGCAAACCAAGCTAGCAGGAAACGGGAACAGGCACACCAACATCCAACATGCAAAAACGACCAACACCAGGGAAGTGAACAAACAGAGTATAAATAACAGACAGGAACCAATCACAGAGCAGAAACAATCACAGAGACAAAGACAACACACCTGAAGGAGAGATGGAGTTCAATTAATGTCCGTGGTAACCAATGAGTGGGCGGAGCAAACAATTAACAACAGGGAAAGACAGCAGACAGAAACAGGGCAGAAACACAGACAGACTCATTACACACTGAGAGTGGGATTACAAATCATTATAAACACTGAGAGTGGGATTACAAATCATTATAAACACTGAGAGTGGGATTATAAATCATTATAAACACTGAGAGTGGGATTATAAATCATTATAAACACTGAGAGTGGGATTATAAATCATTATAAACACTGAGAGTGGGATTATAAATCATTATAAACACTGAGTGTTACTATAATTCATTATAAACACTGATAGTGGGATTATAAATCATTATAAACACTGAGAGTGGAATTATAAATCATTATAAACACTGAGTGTTACTATAATTCATTATAAACACTGATAGTGGGATTATAAATCATTATAAACACTGAGAGTGGGATTAGAAATCATTATAATCACTGAGAGTGGGATTATAAATCATTATAAAAACAGAGAGTTTGATTATAAATCATTATAAACACTGAGAGTGGGATTCAAACTCACAGCCTTCTGATCAGTAATCCAACACATGCTACCACACCCCCCATTTATGATCTGGAGTGTGTTATTGCACTTATACCACAGCCATTTTTCAACAGTTAGAATATTTCCTTCATTTAACAGATTATAGCTAGAACGAAAGCTGCGGAACATCTGAGAGAAAAGTTTGTCGTTTATCGGATTTACTCTCCAATTGAATTTTTCATTGAGCTTTAGTGTCATGACGTTAATTTCTACAATGTTGCCGGTTACTATAGTAACACAATATATTAATACAGGCCTGTCTGTGAAATGTTCCTGTCGATGCCATACTTCTGTCCAATCAGCTTCAAGCATTCAACCACAAATTTAGAGCTTAGAAGTTCATCGCAAACATACTATAAAGATTACTGTGTGGCTGAAATAAAACCAAGACAAAAGGTTTCTTACTCAAAATTGATGACGTTACACAAAGGAATACAATGATGACTGAGATGTGGGAGAAATGATAGGGTGGATTTAGGATTGGCAAATTAAGTCCAAAAAAAATATACAGTATATAAAAAATCTATATTTTCTTAGGAAAAATGATTGATTCGAGATTTAGTCAAGCCATACGGTTCATTCGATTTTCTGAGCTTCCAAATACAAATGACCTGCATTCACTTCACACCTCGAAGGTTGGAAATGTTTCTTGAGTAGAAAGTCTGCATTTCTCCATAACGTCAAAACTGCTGCCGTTAAACCTGAAATTATTCAGGGATAGAAAATGGCACGTGGACCGAAAAAAAAAGGAAACACTATGCAACATAAATGTAAGAGAAGATGTAATAATACTGTAAAAGTGACTATGAAATGAACAAATCTCGTTGATTTGCTGCATTAATCGTTGTAATTATCACTGAATTCTCTGCGAAATCTGTCTTGTTTGATCTTAGGACTATAAACCCTTTTGTGCATAAAGGTTTCTTTTAACTGTATAAATGTTTTTAACAGAGTTTGTTGTGACTGATTAAATGCACATGTTGCTTGAAATGCTTGCTGATATTCTGACCTTACAAAAGAACACTTACCTCTCTCTTTCTGCCCGTCCCGAGGCATCAGGAGATGTTCCAGCTCCAGCTGTGTTCCCCTTCATGGAGACTTTGGACATTTGAAGAGAAGTTGCCCATGAGGACTTTGAGGAGAACATCCTCTTAATCAACACATAAAAGAACATTCTACATATTGTCGCTGTCAGGCGGAATCCTCGTATCTCCAAAACCGTTATTTTTCAGGAAATTAAAAAAACGCCGTACCTTATCTGCAGTACACAGGGTTTAGTCCGCGTTGCAGTGGATTGTCTTGCGCTAAATTCCTGTCCTCAGACGAGCACCAGAACTAGCGGGGGTCAAGATTTTTTTTTCTTTGAGCCCAGTGTTTTGAAGACATTTACCTCAGAAGATGTGTTGATTCGTTGCGACTCTTCTTGAGGAGAAATATGCCGTGAAGCTCTCCCGCGGAGTGAGGAAGAGGTGGACAGTTGAAGTGTCCAATGGGGTTAAGAGATTTGTGCTCAAGCTATTTTCAAGACTTTAGATTGGTTAATAACTTGTAAAAATAACAGACCCATGTGGGGACTGACCAATAGCATCGATATGTGAAAAAATATGAAATTGACCAAATTTGGACATACGAGGTTTCCGCCCGACAGCGACAATATTCTGGATTTCCATCACTGAGTATTTAAAGGCTTCGGCACGGAGGAGCTGGTGTTGAATCTATAATGAACTCAGATGTTGAGCTAATTTATGAGTATCTCAGGAGCTCCTCGTTACACAACTCCAACTGACTGTATATGATTGTAGAAAGGACATTATTTATAATCCCACTCTCTGGTGTTTATAATGATTTATAAGCTCACTTTGTGTTTATAATGATTTATAATCTCACTCTCAGTGTTTATAATGATTTATAGTCTGATTCTGTTTATAATGGTTTATAATCCTGCTCTCATTGTTTATAATGATTTATAATCCCACTCTCGTGTTTATAATGATTTATAATCCCAGTCTGTGTTTATAATGTTTTATAATTCCACTCTGTGTTTATAATGATTTATAGTTCCACTCTCAGTGTTTATAATGATTTATAATCCCACTCTCTGTGTTTATAATGATTTATAATCCCACTCTCAGTGTTTATAATGATTTATAGTTCCAGTCTGTGTTTATAATGTTTTATAATTCCACTCTGTGTTTTATAGTTTATATTTTTATGATTTATAGTTCCACTCTCAGTGTTTATAATGATTTATAATCAAACTCTCTGTTTTTATAATGATTTATAGTTCCACTCTCAGTGTTTATAATGATTTATAATCCCACTCTCAGTGTTTATAATGATTTATAGTTCCACTCTCAGTGTTTATAATGATTTATAATCCCACTCTCAGTGTTTATAATGATTTATAGTTCCACTCTCAGTGTTTATAATGATTTATAGTTCCACTCTCAGTGTTTATAATGATTTATAGTTCCACTCTCAGTGTTTATAATGATTTATAATCCCACTCTCAGTGTTTATAATGATTTATAATCAAACTCTCTGTTTTTATAATGATTTATAATCCCACTCTCTGTGTTTATAATGAATTATAGTTCCACTCTCAGTGTTTATAATGATTTATAATCTCGCTCTTCAGTGTCACCCAAATGTTCTATTTTGAATCTGGTTCCTTTCATGGTTCCTTTCTACAATGGGGAGTTTTTCCTGCCCCAGTAACCACAGGTTTACTCATTAGGGATAAATACAAATTATTTAAATAAAAATGTTATGTTCTGTAAAGCTGCTTTGAGACAAAGTGCTACTCAAATAAAATAGAATTGAATTATAAAGTTTTTTGTATATACAGCTCTTTGTTGTGACTCTAGAACATGTTTTGTCATAAAACTTTGAAACTTCTTTGCTGTGATGATACACAGTTAAAATAAAGACTCCAGGAAGAAGCTAAAAGGGCTTTTCACAGTGATGTTAGAAAAACCATTTTTTATATTGCTATAAAGAAGATTTTTATAGTCGAATGTACTTTTTTCCCACAACAAAGAACCTTTGCTGTGATGGAAACCTTCCATGGATGTAAAAGTTTCTTTAAAGAACCATACACATTGACAAAGAACCATTATTTTTTGGTATATAGGGTCCTTTGTTGTGACTAACTTTTTGGCCATAAGTAAAGAACCCTATGTTACTATATATATATATATATATATATATATATATATATATATATATATATATACAGTATATATCCACAGTTTTATATAGACTATAGATTATAACTCTATAGATGCTAACTCGCTAAAACTAGCGTGCTGAATCCCACTCTAGCTGTCAGTGAAAATGACTCACCTTAAACTCTGAAAGCTTAAACTCTGAGCACTTGAAGTGAACTCTGCAGCCATTAGCGGTGTTATATATTGCTTTGGATTGGCTACAGACGGCTGCGAGAAGCAGTGACGGATGGTTCCTCAGACCTACGACTGATTGAAAATCCATCTGGACCTAATGAGATGGCTGCGGTGTTTTAATGCTTTTCTCTTTTCCTGAATATCCAGCAGCTCTGCTATCGGGGTTCTGCGTTTCTCCAAACAAGATGAAATAAGGTGCAGGTGAGTGGAGTTTTATTTCTTCCACCTGCAGGAAACTTTGCTGAGGTGATCAAGGGATCTCTCTCTCTCTCTCTCTCTCTCACTTTCTCTCTCTCTCGCTCTCTCTGGGCCGTTGTCTGCAAGAATGTTTGTCTTTGTCAGCAAACCGTTGTTCCGCTTCATCCTTCATTTTCTACTCGGTGTAACCTTATTATAGCGCACAACTGCATCCTGCCTTGTTTTTCAAGCTAAGGCATGATAATACATTTCAGAAAAACATCCAAAAGTTCTCAGGGTAGAAACAGGAACTAGAGCGAGATGGAGATTTCTACGTATTCAGTTTTAGCTAATAACATGTAAATAAATTTCTTTCAGGATATTCACTCATACTGTACGACTTCCTTCTTCTTCTTCTTCTTCTTCTTCTTCATGAACCACATTGTTACAATAAATTTGATCAGCATATTCTTCTGCATATTTTTACCTTCCAGGGTTTATGGTTATGGATCATGGTCTTGTTTTGCACTTGAGAATAATAGTGTTATAATTACTTCTCCTGATTCTCTTTCTTTCTTCTTGAATGTTATTGTGAATAATGTTTCAGAGAAGGAATCATCTCCAGCCCAAATTTTCAATATGTCATTAGGCTAATGAGATATGAGACATCTCTGGTAGAAAGGTCTGGAAATGACTCACGTGTTCGGGTCGTTAGAGAAACGCTGGCTGTTCTTTAGTGAGAAATTAGATAGATCTGTGGCCTTTTAGCAAATAAGTGTGTAATTAAAGAATTGATCCTGGAAGATAATTGAAAATCCCGGCAGGGATAATGAGACGAGGTGTCGGGTTCCACATGCAGATAAAGTACGACGACAATGTGTAGTAAACACACAGCCGTGTGAAACAGTGACTGTTACCACCATCCTGAAGTGTTTTTGTTCTTCTTACACCACTCTTACATCCTACTTTTTTATCTGTTTATAGGTATATCTGTTAAACAAGTTTGCTGCTGTTCTCTCCTGTGTTACAGCAGTTATAAAAAAAGTTCCCTTGTTCCTTTATCAGCATTTCTATTTTCTCTTAGAGATAATAAGACAAAAAAAGACTTGAAATATAGCTATAGAATCAGGGCGGTAATGTTTGTGCACCCTGGCCATCACCTGCATCTCATTCCTGACTTATTCCTCCTGTGTTTCTTCTGTAAAGGCTTTTCTGAAGCTGTTGGTGCGTGGTTGTGTGAGTTTGGGATCTTTCACGCAGGTTCTTCCAGTCCTGCCTTCACCTCCACACCATGTCTTCATGGAGCTCAATGCCTTTGAGCACAGGGGTGTTGTTTTGCTTGAGCTTGATTTGTAGTTGGAATGGAAGTTTAATTCTACACCCTACAGAGACATACTTTATTAATGTGTGCTTCAGACTTTTGATCTCAGTGCGGATGAAGCACACATTTGGCAGACTGAGCAATTGAGGGCTAAAGGCCTTGCTCAGGAGCCCAACAGTGGCAACTTGGTGGACCTGGGATCGAACTCACAACCTTCCGACTGGTAGTCCGACAGCTTAACCACTAGGCTACCACATGCGTGATGGTGTAATGGGCAACATGATGAGTTGCATCAATATTCAGAAGCTTATTAAGAATGGTTTCATCTTCCATTGTGATGTGTGTGTATGTGTGTGAGCTGGAAGACTCTTTGTCAGCAAACCGTTGTTCCGGTTCATCCTTCAATTTCCACTTTAAAGTCTAACCTTATTATGGAGCAGCTCTGCGTCCTGTTTGTAGCGCTCACTGCTTCACTGCTTTCATGGGGTAACTGAAGGGCTCTCAGCATTATTTCTTTTTTTTTGACAGACTACACACACACACACACACACACACACACACACACACACACTCAAATGTGCTGGTATTCCCTCAGCTTATTAACAGAACATCTTTGAGAGATCCCTCATGAACACTGTTGGAAATTAAGAATGTCCTTCTTGCTCTGCTGCTCTCTGCCTGCACGTTGGTTCTGTGATTCTGGCCAATAAATCCCACGTTATGTGATTCCGTACAACGAGCATCACAGCATCGAGACCGCGAATCAACAAAAATGTTTCCTAATGTTTATTCTCCATTCTTTTGAATGTGATCCCCCCCCCATCATGCAAGGTCTCCTTGTTCTCCTGTTACCTCATTTCCTGCGTACTCGCGGCTAATGTGTGTGTAAAACAGGTGATGTCATAGCTGTCGAACAATGAGGCTTTCGTGAAATTATAACATCCAGCCAAATTTGCTCCCCCCTATAAATACCACGTCCTGTTTCCTCTTCCTCGTCCTGTTCCATGATTTGGGAAATGAGGGGTTTTATTTCAAGGAGCTCAATGAAAAACATCTGGGACACGAATAAAACGTTTCCGTTGCCCTTCCAGCTAAGACAAACAAAAACAATTAGCTTGCATCTATAAACATAAGCAAATAGCCAAAATAAATTGTGTATCACCATGGAAATAGTGTAGGACACCTCATTATTATTTTATCCATTTATTATCATAAAGCTTGATTTAAGGTCCGACACCAATGTCGTCATACAGATTAGCTTTAAAATGCTACTGCATCGGGGTAGAGAGAATTTAAAAAATTCAACTTAAGAGCGAGACTCATACTAAATATTTAATGGTTCTATAAATTTTGCACGAATCTTCCCCAAGTAACCCTATTTTTCTTTCACATATTTATGTCATAAACCTACAGGAAAAGTTTTTCAGGCTCTCAGGTCTCTACTTGCTAGTGCCTCGTTACAGAAAGTTTATGCTCACAGCAGCCCTGTAATGTTAGTCAAGGTGGAGAAATAAAATAAGCTTACATGCTACATTTTAGCTAAACGATCAACTTAGCTAACTCATTAAAACATTAAAATCATGATAAACGTTTTCTAGAGTTTCTGAATTTTTAAAAAATTCAAAAAAACATAATATACATTATAAAAATAATTTTAAAAAAATTAAAACTTCAGAAGTTTTAAAAAATGTGCTATGTGTTAAAAATAGTGGATGTTAATAAACATATTACAGTCACGTGTTTGGTAGCTAATCACAATTCATGAGCAAGCTAGCAAAATTAACCAAGATGGGTTCTCTCTGTCTGACATTTAAAAAAAAACAACATACTTTTTTGGATTTTTTTAAATAAACTACCTAGTATGTAGCTATTCCATTTTTTTTAATCTAAAAAGAGGTTTTTTGATAAACGATGAAAAAACCACTAGCTAGCAAGTATTTTAAGTCTTGTAAACAAAAGATTTTTGTTAGATGAAACAAAACATTTGTTAAAAACATCTGTTTCCTCAGCTGCAATAAATTCCAACAAAAACTCTAAAAAACTCTAAAAACTCTAAACGCTAGATCTGGCAGCAGAACAAAGAGAAAAAATGTAAGGAGCAGCGATATTCGCATCAGATGGGTTGATAAATTTCCAACGAATAAAGTGTTAGTATTATACTGTAGTTAGACAAGAAAGTCAGCAGGAGAGTGGAAACAACACAAAGCTCTGCTAAGTAAAAAAAATAGCTGCTAAGTCAATTGTCAAGTGTTCTATACAGACCAGTGAGTGTACAGCAACAATAAAAACAAGTCAAAACTATTGATGAAAACATTTTCCTCAGATTTCCTCTTTCTAAGAAGCGACTAGCTAGTACACAACTGCTAGTTAGGGCACAGTGACAGTGAAAACAAAACAAAGTCACCACTGATTAACTTTTCCCCCTCAATTGTCCTTACTAGTGCATAGCTCTAAAAAAGTTTGCTAATGCTAGCATAGTAATGGATGTGCTTTGTTTGGCCTTCCATGTGTGTAATCACTTATTACAGAAACCCTGGTCAACGTTTTGGATGATAAACAATGTGAAAACTTGAACTCTTTCCATCTATCATAATATAAACACTAAAAGGTAGGATTTATAACCGCCAATAATGCATCAGTGAAAAAACAATTCTTCAGCCCTTAACATTTAGCGCCTGGTTTTAATGCCTCATCTCTGAGGATCAGACTGTAAACGATGCTTTATTAACAACCTTTTAATGAGTCGGATGCTGCCACTGGATTTTAGCTCTGAGGACAGATTCATGTTCTGGGAGTATAGGCCACTATAGAAAGACTCTCTCTCTCTCTCTCTCTCTCTCTCTCTCTCTCTCTGTCTGTTTGCATACAGCAGAGTGGTCTGATTTTCATTCTCTCCACCTCTCATTCATTTATGTAGCATCTTGCGGTGTTCTGCAGTGAGGACCCAACACACACACACAACACACACACAGGATTTAAATTCAGCTCCTCTTTCAGCTGCCACTTGCTCTCCTCCTCCACACACACTTTTTTTCTCAAATGGCGCTCCAGTAAACATGGTGCGAGATTGAATTCCAGTGCCGTTGACATGTGTCTGTCCCGCTGATCCGACTCTATACAGGGTGTAATTCCTTCAGGGAGTGTGATGTGTCTCACACACACACTTGTTCTGACACACTCTTGGCTTTCAAACCACAGAATAGCAAAAAAAAGTGTATCTATAATAGAGTTAGATATCACTTTTTTTTTCTCCTGCATTTCATCATCTATCTTTTTCCTTCTTTTCCATAACGTCTTACGCATGGGTTGCTTTCTTTTCATAAAAATAAAATCTTTATGGGTTACAGCAGAGGAACCTGCTTCAGTAGTTTATATGCATATGAGCTGTCAAGGTACGACGAAGAAGTAGAGACAAAGACTGGCACGAAGAGACGGCTAAGGTGAGACAAATAAACAGGCAGACTTCCAAGCAAGTCGGCGATGAGACACGCTAATTAAAGAATCCATAATTAAAGCAGCGTCTGATGAACAGCGGCCCACTTTCATTCCTCTCCTGCAGCGTGGGATCGAAATTCACTCCAATGCTCAGTTTCTTCATCTATCCGCGTTCCACAATTCACTGCAGGGCTTACAAATGGAAGGAAAATAAGGGACACACTCACTGTTTAAGTGGCTCAACTCATTAGCACACTGTTGCTAGGAAACTGGAAACTATAGATGCCAGCTGAAGCTAATCATTTAGCTAGCTAGAACAAGGCGGTTAAGTATTTTATATGGACAGTGCTAATGAAAAGAAGACAAAAAATCATTGGGAACATTAACATTTGCCTCAGATGTTTTGCTACATTACTGAGAAATTATGTAATTAGCATGTAGCAGTTACATCTTTTATACAGAGTTACACTGACAATGAAAACACGCCGTAATCTTTAGGGATAGTAACATTTACCTCAGATAATTTATTAAATTACTCTGAAAATACATAGCTAGCATGTAGCTGTTAAGTCTTTCACTCAGACATGGACACAGTGATGATGGAACCAAGACAAAAACAACAGAAACTTTGAAAATGACCTCAGATACTCGGATAGCTTCTACACTAATTCTTTATTATGGGTAATGAAAAAAAAAGCTCATGAATATCAACATTTTCCCCAGATATTTTTGTAAATTGCTAGCTAGCTAGTACATGCTGAGTGGTCTTTCATACAGTTAGTGTAAAGTATGATGCATGATTTTTTATAAGCACTGCTCGACACATCCGAGGAAAATGTTAACGTTCTTGACAGTTTTATATGATTTTTGCTGTCGGTATGTTTTCACATTGTCTGTTTTAAAAAACCTATGTGCTAGCTAGCTAAATGTTACAGATAAATCTGTTAGTAATTTATCAGCTCTTCCGATGAAAACGTTGATAAAAATCTTTTCGTATTCAACATTGACATTTCCATTAATGATATTTTATAAAAGATTTATTTTGCTACACGCTACTGTAGCTAGTCCTTTTTTCAGTAACTAAAAAACGCAGCCGAGGTCCGTTTCGTTATTTCTGATTCGTCTTTTGTCTTTAGGTAATTAAAACATTAGCAGCTCTCTACATGCTGAGGATTTTTTGTTACTGTACTTTATAAAGAGATGTGAGGAGAATGCTGATGTTTTGTATTGTTTTCACTGACACTGTACCTTCACATTAAGACTACTCCTAGCTCACTACATCTTTACTTGACAATAAAATTATGCTGTAATTACACTTACACATACGCTTCAGAGGACATGAATGTGCGAATGCACGGTTCATGTGGAATCTTCCAGTAAACACAGTGATCCCCCGACACCATCAGTCTCATCCTCCTTTCTTTAGCATCGTTACTCTATTCTGTTGGCTCTCTGCTCCTTTCTTCTCTTTCAATTACAAAGAGGATTAATCCTTTGCATTAATCCTGCTTTCACCTTTCTATTCTTCTTCTATGGCATTGTTTTTGTCTTTTAATCAAATGTAATCCAGTTCACCTTTAATACTCTTCTCTAACACTCCATCTTCTCTTATTTCATCTGCAGTAACCTTAATCGTTCCTCTTCTTTTGTTAATAGTATCCCTTTCTCTTTGGCTTGCCACCATTTTACTTTGTACCTAAGTTTCATTATAGAAATCATTTCTTCAGCTAAGATAACATTTTAATATGCAGTTTGCTCTTTTATATTGCACGTTATATTGCAAAAAAGATCAATAGCAAGCTCTATAGCTTATGTCATTAATAGATATTCATGTAGCTACCTAGCTCACAAGAAACGATATATACCTTGTTAGCATTAGTAAAAAACCTTCTTTTGATATGACCGCAGATCTGTTGGCTGGATGCATGTTTAAACCTACTATTTACTACATTGTAGTAGAGCAAAATGCTACATGCCTCCAGTCCACCCATCCATCCATCCATCCATCCATCTTCTACCGCTTATCCGGGGCCGGGTCGCGGGGGCAGCAGTCTGAGCAGGGACACCCAGACTTCCCTCTCCCCAGACACTTCCTCCAGCTCCTCCGAGGGAATACCGAGGCGTTCCCAGGCCAGCCGAGAGACATAGTCCCTCCAGCGTGTCCTATTTCTTCCCCGGGGCCTCCTCCCGGTTGGACATGCCCGGAACACCTCCCCAGGGAGGCGTCCAGGAGGCATCCGGAACAGATGCCCGAGCCACCTCAGCTGACTCCTCTCGATGTGGAGGAGCAGCGGCTCTACTCTGAGCTCCTCCCGAGTGACCGAGCTCCTCACCCTATCTCTAAGGGAGCGCCCAGCCACCTTGCGGAGGAAACTCATTTCGGCCGCCTGTATCCGGGATCTTGTCCTTTCGGTCATGACCCAAAGCTCATGACCATAGGTGAGGGTAGGAACGTAGATCGACTGGTAAATAGAGAGCTTCGCCTTGCGGCTCAGCTCTTTCTTTACCACAACAGACCGGTATATCGACCGCATCACTGCAGAAGATACACCGATCCGCCTGTCAATCTCCCGCTCCATCCTTCCCTCACTCGTGAACAAGACCCCAAGATACTTAAACTCCTCCACTTGAGGCAGGAGCTTTCCACCAACCTGAAGGGGGCAAGCCACCCTTTTCCGGCTGAGAACCATGGCCTCGGACTTGGAGGTGCTGATTCTCATCCCCGCCGCTTCACACTCGGCTGCAAACCGTCCCAGTGCACGCTGAAGGTCCTGATTTGAAGAAGCCAACAGGACAACATCATCTGCAAAAAGCAGAGACGAAATCCCGTGGTCCCCAAACTGGACTCTCTCCGGCCCCCGACTGCGCCTAGAAATCCTGTCCATATAAATAATGAACAGGACCGGTGACAAAGGGCAGCCCTGCCGGAGTCCAACATGCACCGGGAACAAGTCTGACTCTGCCGGCAATGCGAACCAAACTCCTGCTCCGGTCATATAGGGACCGGACAGCCCTTAGCAGAGGGCCCCGGACCCCATACTCCCAGAGCACCCCCCACAGATCACCACGAGGGACACAGTCGAATGCCTTCTCCAGATCCACAAAGCACATGTGGACTGGTTGGGCAAACTCCCATGAACCCTCCAGCAACCTGGTGAGGGTATAGGGTATAGTATGGTCCAGTGTTCCACGACCGGGACGAAACCCGCATTGTTCCTCCTGAATCCGAGGTTCGACTATCGGCCGAATTCTCCTCTCCAGTACCCTGGCATAGACTTTTCCGGGGAGGCTGAGGAGTGTGATCCCCCTGTAGTTGGAACACACCCTCCGGTCCCCCTTCTTAAACAGAGGGACCACCACCCCAGTCTGCCAGTCCAGAGGCACTGTCCCCAACCGCCACGCGATGTTGCAGAGGCGTGTCAACCAAGACAGCCCCACAACATCCAGAGACTTGAGGTACTCAGGGCGGATCTCATCCACCCCCGGTGCCTTGCCACTGAGGAGCTTCTCAACCACCTCAGTGACCTCAGCTTGGGGGATCGACGAGTCCTCAACCGAGCCCTCTGCCTCTGCTTCCTCAGTGGAAGACATGTCGGTGGGGTTGAGGAGATCCTCGAAGTACTCCTTCCACCGTCCAAGAATGTCCCCAGTAGAAGTCAGCAGATTCCCACTCCCACTGTAAACAGTGTGAGCAGGGCACTGCTTCCCCCTCCTGAGGCGCCGGACGGTTTGCCAGAATTTCTTCGAGGCCAACCGATAGTCCTTCTCCATGGCCTCACCGAACTCCTCCCAGACCCGAGTTTTTGCCTCTGCAACCACCCGGGCTGAAGCTCGCTTGGCCCTCCGGTACCTATCAGCTGCCTCCGGAGTCCCCCGAGCCAACCAGGCTCGATAGGACTCCTTCTTCAGCTTGACGGCATCCCTTACTTCCGGGGTCCACCACCGGGTTCGGGGATTGCCGCCGCGACAGGCACCGGAGACCTTACGGCCACAGCTCCGCGCGGCCGCGTCGACAATAGAGGTGGAGAACATGGTCCACTCGGACTCAATGTCTCCAACCTCCCTCGGGATCTGGTTGAAGCTCTGCTGGAGGTGGGAGTTGAAGATCTCTCTGACCGGAGACTCTGCCAAACGTTCCCAGCGGACCCTCACAGTACGTTTGGGTCTGCCAAGTCTGTCCAACTTCCTCCCCGGCCATCGGATCCAACTCACCACCAGGTGGTGATCAGTTGACAGCTCCGCCCCTCTCTTTACCCGAGTGTCCAAGACATACGGCCGGAGGTCAGATGAAACAACCACAAAGTCGATCATCGACTTCCGACCTAGGGTGTCCTGATGCCATGTGTACTGATGGACACCCTTATGCTTGAACATGGTGTTCGTTATGGACAAACTATGACTAGCACAGAAGTCCAATAACAGAACACCACTCGGGTTCAGGTCGGGGGGGCCGTTCCTCCCAATCACGCCCCTCCAGGTGTCACTGTCGCTGCCCACGTGGGCGTTGAAGTCCCCCAGTAGAACGACTGAGTCCCCAGTCGGAGCACTTTCCAGCACCCCTCCCAGAGACGCCAAGAAGGTCGGGTACTCTACACTGCCATTTGGCCCGTAAGCACAAATAACAGTGAGAGACCTCTCCCCGACCCGAAGGCGCAGGGAAACGACCCTCTCGTTCACCGGGGTAAACTCCAACACATGGCTGCTGAGCTGGGGGGCTACGAGCAAGCCCACACCAGCCCGCCGCCTCTCACCACGGGCAACTCCAGAGTAGTAGAGAGCCCAGCCTCTCTCGAGGAGTTGGGTTCCAGAGCCCAAGCCGTGCGTGGAGGCGAGCCCAACTATATCTAGTCGGTATCTCTCAACCTCCCGCACCAGCTCAGGCTCCTTCCCCCTTCAGCGAGGTGACATTCCATGTTCCTAGAGCCAGATTCCGTGTCCAGGGATTGGGTCGCCTAGGCTCCCGCCTTCGACTGCCACCCAATCCACATTGCACCAGCCCCTTACGGTTTCTCCTGCAGGTGGTGGGCCCACAGGAGATCGGCCCCACGTCGCTCCTTTGGGCTGAGCCCGGCCGGGCCCCGTGGGGTAAGACCCGGCCACCAGGCGCTCGCATGCGAGCCCCAACCCCGGGCCTGGCTCCAGGGTGGGGCCCCGGTTGCGCCATACCGGGCGACGTCACGGACCTTGCTGTATTTTTCTTCATAAGGGGTAATGAACCGCTCTTTGTCTGGCCTGTCACCCAGGACCTGTTTGCCTTGGGAGACCCTACCAGGGGCAGAAAGCCCCAGACAACATAGCTCCTAGGATCATTCAGGCACGCAAACCCCTCCACCACAATAAGGTGGCGGTTCAAGGAGGGGCCTCCAGTCCATCCCAATTATATAATTAATAAAAGAACAAAAATGAATTCTTCATGAAGTTTGTAGCAAGCAAGCTTGTTCATTAGCAAGGATTTGACTAGCATGTAACCCAACAAGCACGTGTATTCATTGGCACCTCACTAGCAAGTTTGTATTACACGACTGGCAAGCAACCCACAAGTGAATGTTACAATTCGATTCGATTCATGTAGTTAGCTAGCTAGCTTAGTTTTACTAGGAAGTACCTAGCTAGAGTAGCTAGTAGTAATGTAGCACTGCTACCTAGCTCAACTTGTTTCTGGTGGGTACCAAACCTCTGTGCAATTACCCTATCTAGTGTGTGTGTGTGTGTGTGTCTTAGCCATCTACTTGGCTAGACTCACTAGCATGCTACCGTCTAGAATTGGCAATTAACATAATAAGCATCTGCTGGCATTTTGGAAAGCATTGTTATTTTGAATAGTTCAGTAAAACTAAGAAGACATGAGGACCACCAGTCTACGCTCATCTGGAAAAACAAAACAAAACTTTTGCCATTTCATCGTTTCTTTCTTGGCCTTTCTCCAGCATCTCTTTATTACCTCTCTTTGATTCTGCTACCTTATCTTCCATCTCAGAGCTATACATCAGTGCTTCCTTCAATCCCTCACCTTCGTATTCATCTTCCTCCATTACGTCTTTTTATAGTCAGACTCTAATTCAATCGAGTCGCCTCTCCTTCCCGGCACCCTTTCTATACCTTCCTCTCTTTCTCTTTCTCCGCATTCTTCCATCTGCAGTTCCCCATTCTCACATCTCGTCTTTCACTCCCTGCATCTCTTTTTCTCACTTTCCCTCTGCCCCCCTCCTCTTCTTCACTGTCTCTTAGTGCTGTGCATCAATTCGTCTTCTGTTAATCTAAAGGCTGTAATCTAATTCCTTCCCTTTCTCCATCCACCTAGCTGCTACTTTCTCTGCTCCTGTCTTTCTCTAGAGTCTTACCTCTTCCCCTGCAATGCCTCACTCTGTCCTTTACTTATTTATTCTCACCCTCGTCATGACTCTAGCTGCGTTTCATGATGTATGATGCCTAAAAGTATTTACTAAAAGTATTTGCTGTGAGTCTAGCTAATTTATTTTAATCAACCTAGTGTAGTATTTGCTAGCATTAGTCATGTGATAAAGTACAGTACAGTATGACCTTTCTTAATGCTAACATGTTCAGTACTTGTTATGATGGGACACATATGAAATGCCTTAGGTGCTAACTTACTACAGTAGCTGACATAACTAGCAGTGTTTGCTAATATTTTTATTTTATTTTTGTTTGATATGTGTGCATGTATACATGATCTGATGAATCTGATGAATCTTAAATAAACTTGAGCTGCCTTATGACACGAGTATGTATTCATAATGAAATCTGACATGTCTGAGATGATCTATGACGACATGATGACAACTCATCATCTGACTTGGTGTATGACTTCTGTGTAAGTAGACATGATGACGTACGAGTCGGTGTATGACATATACTTACATATACGTGATGACGTTTAACTTTACGTCTGAGTGAGTGTATGATGTACACATACAGTAAGTACGGTGAAAGAGATGACATTATGGCCAACCTTAACTAACTTATGACCTAAACATATACATAATGACATAACTGTTCTGGCATGTGACATATGCCTATGTATACACAACGACATCTATTTTTTTCCTTTAATGCACAGATCATTAACACATATTGCAATGGAGACATATTGTAAATCTGTACCAGTTACATGTTGTTTCTTTTATCTGCTCTAATCCCCACCCCTCCCATGCCCTAAGCCCCGCCCCTCCCATGCCCTAAGCCCCGCCCCTTCAGAATGGATAGATTTGTACAAAATGCTCCACTTTTTTTCCCCATCACCCGGCTAGTATGAACACAGTAGACAAACCTGTACACGGAAAACATCTAGAACAGTACAGAATCGTGCAATCCGAGACTCTCTTTCAGTACTCCCTCTTTTCTTCTCTCTTCTTTTGATGTGAAGATTCGACTGTAAACGATTCCCTCTTTCTTTTCCCCCAGAGTAGGTGTCAGTGTACAGTCTTCACTGCCTTCATGGCTCTGACTCAGTTAAACAGAGGAGAGGAGGTGAGGCCGTGAAAATGGGCCAGATGCACATCGCTTAGATGCTGTTACAATAACACAACGCTGCTGTTCCTCTCACACTGAAATCGAAGATGAAGGTGAGGGCGGGAAACTGGGCCAAACGCACTTTGCTCAACTAATAATACAGATAACAAGAACTCGATCGCTTTGTGGTTTCCATTCACTGCAAATAAAAAAGGGAAATCCGAGTCAAGGATTTTGCTGTTGCGGGTGATGACACTACTGACAGCTTTCTCCATTATTACCATTTACACCGCAGCACGGTTGAGCTCTTGATTCTGATTGGTCAGAAAATGTTCTAATACATGATTGTTTCTATGGCAACAGATGGCAACCTTTTCCAAACGGTGGCCGAAACGAATGATCATAAACCAATTAAAATAAAAGTCGATATGGTGATTCTTTCTGTTTAGTAAACATTCATGTAAACAGCCTCCAGTGTCAGAGCTTTAATTTAAATAAGAGCGTTAAATGAAATCAAACTAAAACTGGAACAAAAGTGTGACTTATACGTTACTTGTTGTCTTCATTTTGTCTTAAGGGTGAGAAAAGTTTTTTTTAGGGTTCTAACTTGCAGTCAGAACCATAACACGATTCTGCATATTCCTGTCTCACTGCTAACCTTATTTGCATAAAGTGGGCAGCTGTTTTGCATATCTGGCCCCGCCCACTCGATTTTACTAACAATCTTACAGTACTGCTGT
>NC_083471.1:25477961-25482961 GCF_030014155.1 Tachysurus vachellii | reverse complement strand
TTTTGCATTAAAAAAAAAAGTTTTTTCGGTGGCAGTTTTAGAATCTGTTTTTCTGAAAAACAGCCTTTGATTTTTTTCCCTTTGTGTAAACTTAAAGCTACTGTAATATCTAGAGGTCACATAACACATGTTATCAGTAGAGGTAGATGATGCAGTGTTGCTATGGTTACGCCTCAGAGGGTTTTATCCTGCTTTGGGCTTGTTGGTTTTAATTAAAACACTTTAGCAAGTGCGGTAGCCTTTAAATCATCCCTCTCTTTGCAAATCCATGTTTGTTTTACACCGAAGGTCGCAACAGAACGCCGAACCTGCTATTTATCCGCGTTGTCATGGTTACACCGCATCTGCAGAATGAATTTCAACACGATTACAGAATTGTGAACCAAATCTTGGCTAGATGGAGGAAGTTACAGATGACAGACCAGTGTTCCGATTAATTCAGACGTTTTTGTTCCCCCAGTGATCAGTGAAAAGTGACAAAATTCTATGTTAAATTAATTTATAGTTACATTAATATGTATAAGTTGTTACCATGGAAACGACTGCGCATGAATTCGATCATGACTTTAAATCGAACTGATATTGTGGTGCAAAGGTACAAGAAGTGTTTTGTGTTTTATTGTAAAAATATTTCCCTAAATGCTGTAATCTACATGCTACTAGTGGGGAAAAAAATAAGAATAAAGTTTTCGGTTTATGTTTTTTTTTCTGCTTGAATTCTCTCACTGGCATTTTGAATTCAGGCTTAATTTCTTTTCATTTTGTGTCTTATCTGCCTTATTGTTGTTATTCTAAAGCACGAAGCAATCCGACTGCAGAACATTAAGCCGCTGATAAACGCTGCGTATTGGAGCTCTGAGCTGCAGCCAAAATCCCAACCATTCATTCTTTATGTCTCTTAATCAAGTCTGTTGTTGTTCCAGCATGGAGCGAGTCCAGCCTCTCCAATCTCACCCACACACTGCGCTCATCCTGCGCCAAACCCCCGGGTTAAACGGGCGGAGGCAATTAACGCGCCGATCCGTCAGGACGAGCTCACGGTCCGCGGCCCAGCTGAGTCTGAATGAGCCAAAGCTCCAACATGAAGGACCGTGATTGGACAAAATGATGTTTATTTGTCATGTTTGTTCTGTCACTGAGCAGCTGGCTGCACTGAATCAGGCTCATTCAAAGGAATCTGAAGCACATGGCTGGAGATGTGATGGACACCAAAGGAAGTGGAAATCAAAGCCACCAAAATAGAGCTGATTGATGTTTTATATCAGCAGCTGTTTCTGTCGTGGGGTTGAATTGTGAACGCTGGTGTTTAATGTGTTCACCACTAAATACTGACGTTTCTGATTTTTATCTGATGGTGATTAAATGCTGAGGGTTTGTTTTGTTGTTTGTTATTTGGTAGCAAATAGTGTTGAATAATGTTTCTGTTGATGTCTGATGGTGTTTTTGTGTTCAATATTAGTGTTTTTGTGGTCTGCCAATCTCTGATGGTGAATGTTGGTGTTTGATGGTGAATGTTGGTGTCTGATGGTGAATGTTGGTGTCTGATGGTGAATGTTGGTGTCTGATGGTGAATGCTGGTGTCTGATGGTGAATGTTGGTGTCTGATGGTGAATGCTGGTGTCTGATGGTGAATGTTGGTGTCTGATGGTGAATGTTGGTGTTTGAGGGTGAATGTTGGTGTTTGATGGTGAATGTTGGTGTCTGAGGGTGAATGTTGGTGTTTGATGGTGAATGTTGGTGTTTGATGGTGAATGTTGGTGTTTGAGGGTGAATGTTGGTGTTTGATGGTGAATGTTGGTGTCTGAGGGTGAATGTTGGTGTTTGATGGTGAATGTTGGTGTCTGAGGGTGAATGTTGGTGTTTGATGGTGAATGTTGGTGTTTGAGGGTGAATGTTGGTGTCTGAGGGTGAATGTTGGTGTTTGATGGTGAATGCTGGAGTCTGATGGTGAATGTTGGTGTCTGATGGTGAATGTTGGTGTCTGATGGTGAATGTTGGTGTTTGATGGTGAATGCTGGTGTTTGATGGTGAATGCTGGTGTCCGATGGTGAATGTTGGTGTCTGATGGTGAATGTTGGTGTCTGATGGTGAATGTTGGTGTTTGAGGGTGAATGTTGGTGTCTGAGGGTGAATGTTGGTGTTTGATGGAGGATCAAGTCATGTCAGGATGATGGTGTTTGATGGTGTTTTCCGTGTTGATGAATGCTGGTGTTTGATGGTGAATGTTGGTGTTTGACGGTGTTTCGAGGTTTGATGGTGAATGTTGGTGTGTGATGATAAATGTTGGAGTTTAATCGGACACGTTTTGGTGTTTATTCTTGTTTTATAATGATATAAGTTTTATAATGTTACATATGGTGAACGTTTGTGTTTAATTTTGCCATTTGATTGTGTTTTTTGTGTTTTTAGTAGTAAATATCGACGTTTCATACTTCATGATGTTTCTATTGATCCTTATGTTGCTGTTTAATTGTGTGGTCTTTTTTTGTTCGATGCTGAATGTTAGTGTCTGTATGTTAGTGTTGATGAATGTTGGTGTTTGGTATTGCATTCTGCTGTCGAACCCCTACAGCCATGTGGTTATTGTATTTCCACATTACACCTTTAGTTCATCTGACTCCATTTCTATTTATTGGGCTTATAAATGCCGACTGTACCTCTGATTCTGCCTCTTTCTCTTTTCACACTTGTGTTTGTGTGTTTTAACGTCAGCTCTGTGTTTAAAAACTGTGCTTTCAGACACCTTTCAGCTTCTAGCCAGCAGAAGCAATCTGTAGTTCGCCTCAGGTTCCTTTTAATGTGATGGGAGAGACGGAGAAACCGTGCACAAAAAAAACCCGTAACGGCAGCGAGCTTTTGCTCGAGGCCTGTAAACGGAGGCTGGCTCTGTGAATTTTAATGCTGCCGTAACTGCTTAGTAGATCAATATTCTCAAGCTTAGAGGCTGATTTTTTTAAAGGAATAACGATTTAATAATTCATGAACTGCCAATACAGAATAAATATGTGAAATAAAAGGTAATTGTTATTTACTGATAACGAGCGTTCTCTACAGGCAGCATCATCCAGCTGCTTCATAAAGCCAAAGAAAATTAGGGTTAGTGTCGAAAAAAGTAGTGTCTAATTAGCGGACCTGTTGTAAAATTGATAAACACGATTATCAGACCTCGCCAGATGGGTTTGGGGGGAAAAAAAAGGCAACAGGGTTTGTAAGTTTGTTACCATGGCAACTAATTCATGCCAACAAATCCAGCTGCGCTGCAGTCTTATCAGAGGAAACGTGTGTGCGGTTGACTCCATGTCTTTTAATAGAGGATGTGTTAAAAAACAGAGTTATTCCCTTCACAGCTAGAACTGTGGATTTTACCTGATGGGGTTTTTATCACTTGGATTTATCCAGCAGACACCACCATACTCAAACACTAGGTTCGTGTGTGTGTGTGTGTGTGTGTGTGGTTACAAGAGGGTTCTAGAATGTTCTCCTCACATTTATTGATTTACTTCGTTGGCCGGATACCTTTGAACAGTAGTGTGTGAAGAATGATGTGATGGATTGAATGGTGTTCTATTTGGAGCATGGTGGTGTTTGATGAATAGTGATGTTTGTTTAGGAGCATGATGGTGTTTCATTTGGAGAATGTTGATAATTGTTTTGGAATATTGTGGTGTTTCATTTGGTGAATGGCAATGTTTCTTTTGGGAGCGTGGTGTTTCTTTTAGGAGTGTGGTGGTGTTTCTTTTAGGAGCGTGGTGGTGTTTCTTTTAGGAGTGTGGTGGTGTTTCTTTTAGGAGTGTGGTGGTGTTTCTTTTAGGAGTGTGGTGGTGTTTCTTTTAGGAGCGTGGTGGTGTTTCTTTTAGGAGTGTGGTGGTGTTGGAAAAGTAATGTTGGGATTAAACGGAGGACATTTGTCTTTGGCTGTACGTTTTTGTGTTTGATGTTGTTTACTTGTTGGTTGGTGTTTGATGGGTAACAGTAATGCTGGTAGATTAGCACTGGGGTTTAATGGAATGTAAATGTAAGTCACATATTCTACCCCAGTGTAGTATAAACAGTGTGAGTCATCAAGCAGAAGAAAATACGCACCGGTATATGATGAATATTGGGTTAATGAATTGATGATGGTGTTTGGAGCCAAAGCCGGGCTCTCGGTAAAGGATGTTGGTGGTAGATTGTAGATCTTGGTGAGTTGATAATGCTGGTGTTTGTTTTTTAAATTGAAATAATGAAGAGTTTGATGTTTGGTGTTTGTCTTAGGTGGTTATTTTAGGTGTTTGACGTTGTTTGATGGTGAACGACTGTTTGATGGGATTTCTAATGTGTTTCCTCCAAAATCCGTTCAATACCGTTAAAATCCAGGCCAATGACCCACCATCCTGCCTTTCTGTAGCCGATACTCCAAACCATCACAGAAGCCTGTTCACAAATTCATGGCAACATTTCCATTAGCAAATGTTTAGATCTGCCAATAAATCACTTTAGGATTCAGAAGCTGACCCACAAAAGACAACGATTCCAGAAAGAGCCGTGATTTATGAGCGTCCTGGAGACAGTTATCCACCTCACTGAGCTGGAAACAACCGAGAGCGTTTAAGACCCCACGGCTGGACGGCAGACCAGAGAACCGAAGCTACCTGAATAAATCATCCCTAATGAGATATCAATAACGCCGTGCTCTCACATCTCAGAGAGAAACTAAATAAACTCCTCCATGCCACGTGACTCAAACCTACATAAAGGTTTCTCTTGTTTGTGTCGTGTCCGTGTTTATGACTGAACGTCTTCCTCACGTCTCACTCCACCACAGTGGTGTTAATATGAAGCTAGCGGTGATATTCATAGAAAAGTTTGGGTTTTTTTCTCCACAGAGATGTTTGTATGTTCAGAGTAAACATTGATATCAAACCCGTTTCTGCTCTCTGAGATGCTCCGAGTGTTTGTTCATCTAAAAAGCAGCTCAGATTATTTATCATCAACACTAAAATTCAGTGTAAGATTATGAA